>NC_061511.1:211791904-211825610 GCF_022539505.1 Lolium rigidum | reverse complement strand
GTAGGGTCCTTTGCCGTGCGGGGCGGAGTTGAAACGCACGGCAAAGCCAAGTGTTTGCCGTGCGGCTTGGAGGGGAGGCGCACGGCAAAGTCGGCCGCACGGCAAAGCCTCCTAGCGCACGGCAAAGGATGTCGCACGGCAAAGGAGGGCGCAGCGCACGGCAAAGGTAGGTCGCACGGCAAAGGCTTTGCCGTGCGATTTTTGCTCGACGCACGGCAAAGGTGCCTTTGCTGGCCGGATCGTTGCCGTGCATTCTTTGCCGTGCAAGGCCGCACGGCAAAGCCTTTGCCAAGCGGATTTGGGCCTTTGCCGTGTGATTTTGTGGCACGGCTCCCGTAGTGAAATAACGTGCCAAACTATGTGTTAGTTTGTGTAAGACAATGTTTCTAATTATGTATTAGTTTGTGTAATGTTTGCAGCTATGTTTAAATGAAAGAAAAAAAAATGGAAAAAAATATGCGTCTCGGCCTGCTGGAGCCACCCTCAGGCACAAACGGATGCGCGGATAAAAACGACTATTTTTGCGTCCACAGGATGATGGAAACGGACGCGCACGGACAATTTAGACGTCCGAAATGCGTCGCCCCGTTGAAGATACCGTGAGGACCAAATTGTACGCAACTTTTAAAATGTGCAACTTTTCTCGATATTGCTCAGCGGAAAAACCAACAATCAGCATTTTTAGCTTTGAAAAAAAAACTGAGACGGACAAACATTACTTACCTCTGCCAGCATAAATTTGATAAGTATGAACATCCTAGAGGGCTGAAGCTATCTAGTAAGTATCTAAACTATATTTAAATATATACTACATACATGAGAACATCCAAATACACCATAGTCATGTAAGTGGAATAATTTATTCCATGGTGTAACGAGTTTTCTCCTTTTGTTTTGCTATTCTTGGATCTGAAGGGAATGGAACTTAATATGTTTCTTAGCCGGAAGTGTTTAAAATTAAATTAATCCAAGCATACTTGTAATGTCACACCTTAGAACTGTAAGTTGGATTATTTATCATATTATTGACCAGCACTCTATAAAAGTAATTTTGATAAGTATAACAACAAACGTTAGAAAAAACAAAATGTAAAAAAGTTTAGTATTAAATTTTAATAAATTATGGGTCTAAGGCATGCTAGGGGTATATAATCATTGAATTTTATTTTTACACAATTCACTATCTCTCGCTCCAGAGTCACCAAGAAAAAAAGAAATTGTATGTTTATAGATTACTAGCCAAGGTTGGCGCGGTGATATCCGAATGAACATTGCTAATTAAATAGTAGTCAATTTGAGGTGGTACAACGCAGTTTGGTGTTTAATGTTAAAATCAGATGTGCTCATGCATACGGTGATCTGTTTCTTTTGTGTGCTTATTTCTCTAAAGATTTCATCAGATATCATACCAATCTAAAATCTCCCGCGGAGAAATATGGCAACATAGTGGTAGTTCCTAATCGGGTATTGTGCAATTTAGTTCCGAAATTTATCTGGTGTAAAGTACACAGAATAAATATGAAGAAAACATTCTGATCAAAATTTTGGATGTTATAATGAAGCTTATTTTTCTGCACCATTAATGGAGCAATTCATGTATGTCTTCTCTACGCCGTAGGTCTTTGTCATCATTATGAGCATAGAATGGGCAAAGTTGCGCTAAAAGAAGATCAATTTGTTTTGACAGCTAGTTAATGTCGTGGTTTGGGTCGTGTGCTGCTCGTAGGCTTCCTAGTGCTCTAATAATTCATTGTGGCCTGTGTGTATTCTTGCTTTGGCTATGTTTTACATCAGTTGTTATCATCATCATGATACAGAGTTTGGGATTGATAAAATCTTGTGTTTCTAGAGAGGGTAAATGTCCGGGGCATATAGAATGCACTAGGACCATCAGGTGTACTAATGCACTAAGCATCCACAACCACACGATCAAGAAATCAGTGGCCCAAAGGACAGCTCACATTTCTTTTGTAATATACCCCTGCTGCTATGCTATTTCAGCAAAAGAACGTGGTCTGTTAGGGGTTTCACAAAAGTTTCGGCTATTGTTGAACGCATTTGCTAAACATATTATCATGAAAAAAGATTATGTTCTGAAAAAAGCTTGTTTTAAAAATACATGATGGTTCAAACAAGCACCGTACAAAATTAACTAATCCCTCCAGTTAAAAATTTTGGTAAAAATTGGATATATCTACATACTAAACATGTCTATATACATCTATTTTTTGGCATATTTTTATTGGTTTCATTAAAGTTTTAGGGAAAAATTAAGTATGGTCCAAATAATCTTTCCTGAAACTTTTTAGCATTTCCAAATTTGGATTAGTGTGTTCACAGATTTCACATAAGTTTATTTCTTCTTTGCGTGTGTTCTGTACAAGTTTCACATAGATTATATTCATGATTCTAATTAGGCATGTGTTTACACAGGTTTCACCTAAGTTTCATTCAAGTTTCAAGACATAAAAAATCAAATTTTTCAAAATGTGTTCAACATTGATCTAGTTTCGAAGGTCTCATCAAGACAAAGAAGATGGTGAAAACCTCACCTGAATCGGACTCTCAGTTCAAAATATATAGTCTTTTCTTTGTTGGAACAAAAATTTGAATGCGTCCAGTAAATAATGGGAAAGAGGAAGTGTAGTGCGGGTTGATTTTAGTAAAATACGGGTGGTAAGTGCACAAACAACAGAACACTTGAATCTGGATCGGATGTAGAAAATCAAACGGTCATGGACTACTTAGTGCATTAATACACCTGATGGCCCTAGTCCATACTATATGCCCCCGTAAATGTCTAGTTGACTACCCTAATGGACAACATAGATGACATGGCCATATCGCTTCCATGTTGCCTTTATACAAAATAAAATAGAAGATATGCCCGTGGAGAACTAACAAAACACATTTGTCGAAAAATAAAACATACAGTTGCCCTTTCGTGGTACAACGCTGCAATGGCAAATAAAGATAAGATCAAGGTGAACCGCAAATTTGGCAGCTGAACTTGGGATAATGTGAATTTCATCCAATGCATGTAAGTGTACATTGTACCACCACTAGATTCACTAGTAGAAAACTAGCCAAAGGATTTGACCTTTAGTACCGATTTTCTTACGAACTGGTACTAAAGGTTGCGTTAATACTAGTTTCACTTCCCAGGGCGCCGATAACCTTTAGTACCGGTTCATTTGGGATCGTTAGTACCGGTTCGTGATACGAACCGGTACTAAAGGGTTTCGCGCCAAATTTGAGGCGAAGGTGGGGCCAGCGCTGCACCTTTAGTACCGGTTCATATAAAGAACCGGTACTAAAGGGTCTCCAGCCCTATTTCTTCACCCGAGCCACCCGAGCCAGCTAGGTTTCCTTTTTTGTTTCTCCTCTCATATTTCCAAATATTTCCCTCCTCTCACACTCCAACAAATCTCCATTTTGTCCACCATTTTTATCAAGATTGACGGCATCCATCTATCCAAGGGTTAGCAATATCATCATTTCTTCCAACCTTTCCTAATTTAGCTCATTTCTTTGCTAGTTCAAAAAAATAAAAAAATGATAAAAAAATAAAAAAAAAATAAAAGGCTAGGCTTCTTTAATCCCGGTTGGTGTCCCCAACCCGGACTAAAGGTTTTTTGGGGTTTTTTTGCTCCCCACGCACCCTCCACACACCCCCCACCCTCGTGGATTGCCTTTTTTGCTTTGTATAATACAAAAGAAAATAATAGAAAATTCAAAAAAATAAAATCGTTTGAGATTCTTGTATGTTATGCAACCTACTATTCGGTGAAATTAGGAATTTGAATTTTGACTTTTTTTTGCAAAAAAAGTTTGAAAAATGGTCAAACAGCTTTTCTGGTTGCATACGATGTCGGAAAAAAAAACGTATAACATATGAAAGTCATCATGGGAAAAAGTTATGCAGATTCTACCCGGATTTACCCCGTTAGCCAATTTTTAGATTCTCAAAATTCCAAACGGAAATATGAAAGCAGAAACATTTTAGTTTTCGCTAGAAATTTAGGATTTTATACATTTTTATTTTTTTAAAATTTAAATTAATAATTCCTTCCTGCATAAAGATTACTATTACTTAACCATAAAGGTTAGTAAATTTTTAGATTTACAAATTTACAGGTTTTAGATTTTGCAAAAACAAATTTAAATTTAAATATATTTAAAAACTAAAAAATAATTAAAATTAATTGTTTATTTATTTATTCAATATTATTTTACATCTTTCCTTTTTTATTAAAACAATCATGTGAAATTGGAAGTGAGATGGGAAGGAACTCAGAAGTGTGATATTGTGACCAACATGTTAATAGGATTGATATGATACTACTATGAATAACATGCACGCGAAGCACTTGGAAGTGAGATGGGAAGGAACTCGGAAGTTAAGCGTCTAGTGCTGGAGTAGTTAGAGGATGGGTGACCGAGCGGAAAGTTTGATCGCGAGTAAGTAATTTGACAAAAGATAAGTGTAGTTTGTTAAATAACTAAAATATTAGAAATTCTGAAAAAATAGATAAAAAGAGGGAGTGGAAAATAATTCGAAAAAATTGGATATAAAAAAATGACACCGGTATTCGTGTTACAAACCGTATCAAAGGTATCCAGCCCCGCGGGCTCCTCCGTGCCCATGTTGAGGCACCTTTAGAAACCGGTACCAAAGGGAGGGCTTTAGTCCCGATTCTTTGGTACCGGTTGCCAAACTGGTACCAAAGTCCCTCTAAAACCGGTACCATAAGCCGTTTTTCTACGAGTGATTCATGCAAGAGAACCCCAGAGACCTAGGAACAATCTCTCGCTCTTGGATGATTACATCTCTTCTCGTCCCCTTGTGTCCCTAATTGTATAGACTCATTCAAAATTGTTAACAAAACTTCTCAAGACCGTAAGATGTCCACATAACTTTAATTGACCGATCTCAAAGACTCGGGGTCCAAATTGGCAGGAGAGCATTCTAGTAGTAGTTGACCACCTAGTACTACAATGGATAAAACCAGCAGGGTGTCAATGTCCCCAAAAGGAAGAAGAATAACAGGCCATAGAAATGCATGCATGGTATGCTGCCTTTCCCTTCAAAATTAACAGCGCCTTTGGGAAAGCAAAAGTAGCATAAAATGCCCTCTTTTCTTGACCCAGCGCCACATGGTAGTATGTGGTAGATTATTGCATGGACCTGGTTGCTGGATTCGTAAGGAGATGTAGTTCACTGTATGTACCGTCGTGAGATTCATGCAAGCGAACTGCGAGGCGAGAGAACAATCTTTCGGGTTCGGAGAAGATTAGATCTCCTGTCGTCGCCTTGGATCGTTCCTTGCTTGCTGCGCAAACACGTGTGATTCTTAAGAACTTGTCCGTCCCAAACCGGAGTCTCCTCCCAAACCCAGAACGGCTGAGTGTTGGTTCATGCATGCACCTATGAATCCCCAAACCTGGAGGCGAAAACAATGCTAAAAACGCATGGAAGATGGAGCTGAATGTTGGCCAACAAGTTACAGCCGGAGTGTCCTGCGTCCGCTGCCAGGAATCAGAGGCGCAACGGCAAGGCCAAATGGCAAGTGGCTCGAGATCCTTGATGTTCCGGTCGCCCTGCCGCGCGCGGTGATAAGTGATGACTACTCGATGCGAGCTCTGCATCTGGTCGTCGTTAGATAGGTGGTCAATTAGTTCAGTGCCTTATGTTTTTTGACTGGGCGTTCATCGATCGATCGCAGGGCCCATCGCTCGGCAGACCGGCAGACTAACGGTATAGTCCAGTTCATCATCCTCGCTGCACGCACTGACGAGCTTTTGCAGAGGAATGCGGTAAATGGGAAGGAAAATGCTGTCGCGGAGCAACATGGCAATCATCCCTTCTGCAGCTTATCATACCGCAGCCTGACTGCCTGACTAACTATGGAGTGTTGGTAGGCATTGGTCCATTCCACAATCACTGCGCTGCACTGTAGAAAACTCGGCAGCAATCACATTGCGTCAGGGCACGTAAAACCAAAGCTACGGAGACGAAGAGCGTGCAGGCAAAAGCAAAGGCCACGGCGGCGAACCGAAAGAAAATGTTGCGGCGCGGCTCCCGATGACAGCATGTCATCGATGTATCACACAATAGAGAGAGGGATTGGCAGAGAATATGGTGTGCTATTAAGTTTCATGGACTTACGTATACGCACAAGGGATCAACTCGGAGTACGATACAGACTAATATTTCCATAACGTCAATATACTATAACATCCCCACCGTTGTAGCGGTAGCATCATGAACAACTGAAACATTGTAGACGGTCAGACTACAGAGAAACCAAAGTAGAACCACTAGGCTGACTCCCCCCCCCCTCTAGTCGCAGCGGGGGCATCATGGACGGTATCGTGGCACGGATGCTTGGAATGTACGAAGCTGGTGATGTGCTCATGTGGGGTGGTATCCATTTGTGCCGGTGTCGAGGTAGCCAATACCATGAGGCGGTGCCGTGGTCGAGGTACCTATGCGAGAGGTCGTCGTGGTCAATGTTGTGGTCAGGGTTGCCGGCATCGAGGTAGCCACATAATCGAGGCGGAGTAGAGGCGCATGAGAAGACATGCGGTGGGCGAGATAATCCGATCTATGATTGGGGAACCAAAAAAAATTACCACTCGAGTGACTAGCGGAGAGAATACCGATGTAAAGATCGAAAGAAAACTCAGGGCAGCCGATCACGGAGCAGCGAACTCCCCGGGGGCGGCGTGGTGGAAGTACGTCGGCGGCTAGGTTTAGACCAAAATTAGGCTGATACCATTTAAACGATAGATGAGATAAATTGCCGAAATGTAATAGATGTATTATTAAGTCTCATGGACAAATATATCTATGCGGGAGGGATCAACTTGAAGTACAAGACAAATACAAATCATATCTCTATTTACTTCGGTAACGACAACAATCAAAATAACACGCAAAGCTTTGTCTTATCTCCGGCTCTCTCCATGGATTGCCCTGCACAGCACTGCGCTTTTACTCAGTTCCCGCTACCGTCGCCATGAAACAAGACGCCGTGAAGGGCCCGAGCTTTCCCCCAGTGGTATCCACGACCACCAACGTACGGCTCTTTAGCTTTGCAGTGAGAAAAGCCGTGACTTGAGGCTAATCAAAGTGTATGCACAAATGCGGACCAGATGAACCTAGCTAGATGAATGCACATAGGAGCAGGGACTGAATATAATTTGGGAAAGCCAAGATATTTGCAAAGACCGTGCTCGTATGCCAAACTTGTTTACTGCAACTTGCAAGTGACATGTACATACACATATGACATACCTATACCTAAGAAAGCAAGCACACAAAGCCACAAGACAAATTTGTGAGCAATAAGGAGCAAAAGACACCAAAAGAAGCAGCTACAATCCACGCTCTTGTACATGAGGGATCGTGATCGGGGGGAAAGAAAGCCTAAAAAGAGCTATTTTCTTTCCCACGCTAGTTCTAACTAACCAAAAATCCTTAAACTAAAGGATGTGAAACACACACGACACACATTAACAAAGAAACTTGGAAAATCTCCGTAGCCTAACCGCCGCGTGTTCTTGGCACCTTGATGATTTGGTTGCACTTGTTTAGACTTCTTCCTCTGCTTTCTTCTTTGCTTAAGTTGAGCGGGAAGCTTCCACGCGCGCTGGGCAGGGTGATGGTTGCCATCAGCTTCGGCGAGCCGATCGAGGCAGCTTCACATTTCCCCCGTGGAAGCTCGGTGGAGCGAGTCCTTGCAGTGCGCGATGGCGCCGGCGATGCCGTCCTGCTTCTCGATAGCCGAGTCGTCGCAGCGCGACGCCACCGAGCTTGGCGGCACGGACGAGGCCGACCGGCACTTGCGAAGGCGGCGGAGCCCTCTCCCCTCGTTGGTGGAGGCGCGAGGACTAGCGGCCGTACGGAGCCGGCGCGAGATGCTGGAGAGGTACCTCCGGATGACGTCCCGGGACGGGGCGCGCCTGCAGGTCCGCTGCGCGGCTGTCTCGTCTTGGTCCGTCGCTTGGGCCGGCGTGTCCAAGAAGAGCCGGAGCGACCGCGCGCTGCTGGTAGAGCTCCGGGCGAAGCTGTGGCGGCCGCTGGAGCTGCGGGCGAAGCTGTGGCGCCCACCGTAGAGCGGCGCGGATTTCCTCGGGCCGAAGCTGAGCGAGCGCAGGGTGCTGATGCCGCGCTTACGTGCGCAGTGCTGCTGGTGCGAGTGCTGGAAGCTGTTGGCCCCGGCCGGCGGATCCGAGGCGCAGAAGTGGAGGGGCGAGGCGGAGCGGGTTCGGTGGAGGGAGATGATGAAGTCGAGCTCGGTGCGGTCGTCGTCGTCGTCGGAGTCGGAGAGCGAGAGGCTGCCGGAGCTGGAGGAGGAGGAGTCCCGGACGGAGCAGGAGGAGAAGTCGAGGTCGAAGAAGGGGCCCTCGTCGTCGTCCCGGCAGTCGGAGGCCGGCGACGCGGTGGCGATGGAGGCGGCGCGCCGGGCCGCGAGCAGCCGGAGGATCTGCATCTCAGGCGAGCTGAGGAGCGGGAGGAGAGTGCTCTGCGGCGACGTGGATGGGTGGCCTTTTAAGCTGGTTCGAAAGGAAGCGGGGGCGCGAAAAGCGATGACACGGGAAGCGCAAAAGGAGCGATTTTTATTGTTCCCGTCTCGAAGCAGTGACGGGAAACAGAGGCCGGCGCGCGTCGCCTCGTCTCGCCGGCGGTGGGCGGTTGCGTGGGGTGCGAGGGAGAACTGGTGGGTGTTTTGTGGAGTGCGTGGCGTGGCCGGCGGTGCAACTTGGGAACGGACCACCACATGTGTGTGTGATGGATTTCCGGCGACAACTCACCACGGCCTGCTCTTCGGCTGTCGCTGGGTTTTTTGTTTTTTGTTTTGTTTGCCCTTATATACGAAATCTCACAAAAACCAGTTATTTCGTCATCACAGAAAAAACTTTCTTTCAAACAACGGTTAAAAGTATTTATATAATTTGTTAAAATTTAAGTATTAATTTTATAAGTAACCTTGGTTGCAGTATCGTTCGCTACGATGTGTTTTCATGGTGTACCGCTCGTTACATGTCATTTAAAAAAAAACAGCATGGTAGGCCTCGCAAATGTGAAGGCACTATCTACAGTTGGTTGAAAAACGTCGAAGAAATAAAAATATGGCTTCGGTGATACCGCATCCGGAGTTCCCATTATGTGAAAATACACCAGATTATGGTAAACCGAGTAACATGTATGCGAGTAGCAACGTTAGCAATCTATAAAAAAAAATATGGGCCAACGATTATCATGATATGTTGATATATACACCCGTATATGTGATATATGGTATGACCAAACTATTGTTCTTACATGGTGTTACATCACTACTCAAGGTTAATGGTTCTTCTACACACCCAGTCAAATGTATTTTAACAATTATCAATTTCCTGTACCATGGGAATGACATTTCCGCTGATGGTGATTTTGTTACATGAGAGAAACGCGCATACAATGGTCCAATATCATACAAACCAACCAATATCCCCTATTCATAAGAATTAAGTGCACCCATTTATGGTCATATGATTAAAAATAGTACTCACACATTGCGGTTACTAAATATGGAACATATGGAGGGTGAATCTATCTTGACTTAGCCCTATGTGTAAGCGGGCGGGGCAAGGGCAGGTGGCGCGCGCGGAAGGGCTCCCGGGTGGAGCGCGGGTGGGCAGGGGCGAGCTCGAGCGGGGTGGTGCTGTGCGTGCGAATCAAGCAGAGCGGGAGCGCAGCGCGTGGTTGGAGATGCAGTGGGCGAGGCGCGATGATGTGGGCCAGCAGGTGGAGCGGCGGCCGCGCGATGGAGGTGTCTCGCGCCGGTGCGGCGTGCAGATGCGCATCGACGTGTCGTTCGTACGGTCGGAGAGATTGTTCGGGATGTGTAAAAAAAAACCATAACGAAACGGTATGTAATGGCATGGTGCGTATTATGCGATTTGGTGGGAGGGCAAAACGGTCCCAAAAAAAGCGTTGACGAAACTTTTTGGCAGAAACCTTAGCTCCTTTATTATTAGGTATAGATAAGAAAAATATTTTGTAGTGCAATGGACATTTGAATCGTCAGTGCGACTAATGTCCTGACATACGTGGTACGACTAATGTCATGACTTTATTGATTTTAAAATTCCACGACTCCAGATTTCGGCATGTGTTTTGTCAGTGTGTGGGTTGATCGCAATCGAATAAAACTCAATTATATAAATAACATTCTCAATTACCACACGTTCTAGAATTAGTCCAAATAAAATTGTATAAAGGTTTACCAGATATACAGGAAAAATATAAGTATCTAACATACAAAATCGTTGTTATAATAATCATTAAAAAAATTATGTTTATATTATATGACTTTTGTATTATAGATCTTGATATTTGTTGCTATATCTTTGTCAAACTTTATGAAATTTTGATGTTTACTAAAGTTAGAACCCATTGAAAAAATAGAGAAAATATATATTGAACACTTTATGAAAAAAAACTTTCCATATCCTTGCCAGGGCTCTTTTTTATTGGCTTGCACAACTGGATTTTTAAACGAAGTTAGTTACCGTACCGAAGTACATGTTTAAGGCATATACTCTCTCCATCCCGATGTATAGTTCCTGCGGGTAGCACTCTATCATCAATTTGATAAGTATAATATAATATAAATTATACAACACGAAAAATTGTACCATTAAAAAGTATAATTGATGATCTAGGATACACATAATGAAATAAAACCTATACACTGAGACAAGAGGAGCTATGACTTAATTTAAGGAGTCCTCGTCCGCAAGATCGTGATCGTCTTAACAGAAGCTTTTTCAGACATGTTTCGTGACATTTTTTTTGTCGACATAATTTGGCTCGGAAGTTTTACATAACTACTGATTTTTCGAAAAAAATCCCGGCCATATATTTTAGATCTAACGATCAAAATTAATTTAAATCATGCGGATCGTGGTGGCCCTATTAGACCCGCTTATATCGCTTTTAGTGTATATAGATTTGACAAACTTTATAGGAAAATGTAGAAACACTTATGACACTATATGAACGTTGTGATTTCCTCCATTGAAATGTTGTAATAGTTGTGTACTATTTGTTTCCTATTTCTTCTGATTTTATTTTACTTAATTTATATTTGTTATTTTTGAAAACCTTATACGTCTCCTATTTCTAAAACCAGTTTGGCAATCCAAAATTTGACAATGCTCTTGGAGATGCTCCGACTGGTTTCAGTATTAGGATTTGTAGCTTTACCATGCACAAAATACACAGAAAAACGACTAACCCATATCCCCGTTCAAGTCTGATAAAGAACGAAGTGAGCCAGTGTGCGATAATGAAAAGACTAAAAGAGAACTCTATTTCCTCGTTGGCAGAGAAAGCGAGCGGGCCAATTCTCTAGGCGAGGAAAGGATTGCTCAGCAGCATCCAGCAATCGAGTGGATAGTCCTCCGAAGGATTGCAGAAACTGTTGCACTTGAGGAAGAACTGCCGAAACTGACGCATTCGATGAGTCAAGTCCATGTCTCGCGCTTTTTTACAGCCTTTCTCGGGGTCCGGTAAGTTGAGTGTGCTTCATCTTCTTCCGCTCCCTCGCAGTTCCAGCTCCAGGTCCAACTGACCAACAGTGCTGCCGAGCTCAGTCAATACTGCAATCATTTGCGGCTGGACAATCAAGGCCGGCCAGTCCTCGTAGCCTCGTAGCAAGGTTTCAGCTTTTGGGTTCGAGGTGCACCTTCCCAAATTCAGTCCCGTTCTCTTTACCGAGTAAATTACTAGCTGTTCAGCTAGTGTACTTTGGCTCGTCAATGGTCGTCCTGGTAGGCGAGCCAGTATGGACGCATTTTACACGTTGGTGTATGTGTGCAAGCGTGTTGAAAGAACTTCAATAATCCACTCGACGAGGCCATGGAATTTAACAGAGGGGCAAACACTGATGACAGTACACATGTCGGTTCTTCGGTACCGTGAAAGATTCAAGGGCACGATCGATGTGACGGTACCAAATTCTTTGGCTAGCTGGTCGTGCCGTCCCTGTCGACTGTCGTCGTCCGTGTTCAGGACGACAGGGTACATCCATTAGACTGCCGTTGCACCGTGTTCATTAGTACCACAGCACGTCAGCACCTCTCGCTCTGTCACGTAGTACGAGCCACGAGCAAACGCACGACAAAGGAGCGCGCGTACCACGGACCAGTGCCTTAGGGCATCTCCAACCGGGCGACCCATCCCGTGCCCGCGCGTCCGGTTGGGTCCAGCCGGACAAAAACCCGGCCCAGCGCACGGACCCATCCCTAAAACGGATGCCCGCGGCGTCCGGAACGACGCAAACCCGGCCCAAATCTTGGCCGGGTTTGCGTGGCCGCGGACGCGAAAGGCTGGTCGCTCGCGTCCGCCCGCTGTCCGCCCCGGCCCGCGTGTCATAGGCATAAATAATATGTTTCATTAAATAGAACTCATTACAATTTTTTTTAGCTACTACTTCTATCCTATACGTACGGGGCCGGCGGCCTCGCCGGCGACTCCTCGCCGGCTCGCCGTCGGGGCCGTGGATTTCACTCGACGCGGGCGGCCTGTACGCGTGAGGATTCCACTCCAGCTTCCTACGGGCCGGGTGGCGCGTCGGCGGCGGCGCGGGCGTCGGCGGCGGCGCGGGCGGCTTCGCGGGCCTCGGCAGCTTGGACGGAGGGCATCATCCTCCTCCTTTCCGCCGGCGCAGCTCGGGCGCGCTCGCGCTCCGCCTCCCGAGGCGGAACCATCCGCTTCCCGCATAGCTCAAGCTCCCGCGGGCGGCGCGTTCCACAGCGGTGCGCGCCTCCGAGCGGACGCGGCCGGCTTTCGGGCCTCGTGGTTGCCCTGCCGCCGGCGCATGCGCTCTTGCCGGCCGCGCTCCGCCGACGCAGCGATCCTCCCGGGCGCGCCGCTCGGGCGACGGCATCCGGATGAGGTCACGGGCTGCTCGCATAGCGAGCAGCTCGTTCTTCCGGCCGAGGAGGTCGCCTAGCGGCGGCGGCCGGCCCGCCGCATGCCCTCGTGCTCCTTCGTCACGCGCGTGAGGTCGGCGAGACGCTCCTCGATGGCGGCGTTGATGTTCGCCGGCCGCGAGGTCCTCCGCGGCGACGGGCTCCTCCGCGGCGTCCGCCCTCCTCCACGGCCGCGTACCGGCCGTCCGGGGTCTCGTGCCGGCCCTCCGCGGCCGCTTCCCCCATCTCCGCGTCACCGGCCTTCTTTGCCGCCGCCTCGGCGGCCGACGCGGAGCGCCTCGTCGTCGGCGACCCACCGCGAGTCCGCGCGCTCCTCCTCGTCCGTCCGCGGGAACCCGGCCCGGGCGGCGAGGGAGAGCTTGGCCCATGTGGACTGAAGGGTGCGCGGCATGGCGCCGGAGAAGGTGGAGGGAAGAGAACGGTGATGCGGTTCAGGTGAGACCGCCGCCGTCTTTATAGCCGGCGGTCTCGGCGGGAAACTTGGGCGCGAGCGCGCGCCAATGGCGTTTCGCGCGCGCGGGAACCTTGGTGCGCGCGGGATCTTTCCCGCGCGTTCCACCTCCCGCCATGGCTGTCCCGTCGAGGTCTGCCATGGCGCAGCGCCGCGCAGCGAAGACGAACCACGTGGCGTCTCTTTGGGTCGCCGCGTTGGGCGCCGCGTGCGACCCAAACGGACACGCGGACGCGGGGCGCTGTCCGCGTGTCCGGGCGGGTACGCAAACGGCCCAAAACGGACGGCCCAGCGCGTCCGTTTGGGTCGCCCGGTTGGAGATGCCCTTAATTCTGATCGCTCGTTTCACGACCAAACGCACGGCAAAGGCGCGCATCACCGGTAGCTCAAATTTTAAAGGATTTCTGCCCGTAGATGATGTGCAAGGTTGCCAATCTGTTCAGAAGTGGTGTATCAATCGATATGGAGCTGAACACTGGCTCCTGATCGATGAGCAAATTTCTTCCACCCGCTTTTCTCGCACTAAGTCATATATGATCGGCGATACAAGTGTTGAATAAGCCGTACACTTCAGGTTGATCTACCGGAGGTACGTGGGTTACAACATAATTGTTTTTTATTCTCGGATTCAACAGCGGGGATCTTTAAGATTAATCTTGGTTACTTTCTCAAGATCGGTTTAACAGGCGTACGTATTTTAAGACAAAGTTTAACTATTAATTTGGTTAATAAAATATAAATTATATGTCTACAAAATCTATACAATTAGATACGTATTCAACAAAGATTTTCAATGACATAATTGTGTGACATGATATACTATATTTTATTGACCAAAATAATAATCAAAGCAGATTTCTTAAACTATGTGCAGGCATGTTATATCCATCTAGAAAAATATTCAATATCTACAACTCAACACTCATAAGGACATCTTGGGCTTGTTTGGATGGGTTACCAATAGTTGAATTGTAGCCTTACCAAAATATTGGTCTTGGCTAGTGGTCAATAAGAAGGCCAGTGGTGAGATCTTGATGGAACAACACGCAACACCCATATTTTCTATATCTTTCGTAGTTACCTCAAACCATGGATTTTTTTTCTCAACCGGTATTTTGAGATCTAGATGGACATTGGTTTTTACAATTACCACCGATATATGGCAATATGGCCAATATTTGCTGGTATCTATTAATTTTCTCAAAATTTAAATGATTTTGTTTGAATTATCTTGGACGGTATTTTGGCTGGTATTTTCTGTATTTCTGGCAACCAGTAATTTTGTTCTAATCTTTTTTGAAAAAACATCAAGAGCGAGTAAAAAAACCACTGTTCAAAAACTAGGCCGATTCAACGATTACTAGGCCGATTAATCGCTACTAGGGGCTTGACCGTGTCGATTACCATTAATCTCTTGTGTTAATCCTTTAGACCGATTAATCGGTCCGAAAATCCGATTACTAGGTATTTTCCCGATAAACTACCACACTTGGTCAAAAAAGTTACAATATTTTCAATGCATATTGCTAACAAGGCACTACCCCTCTCCAATAAAGTAGATTTTGCGAAGCTCCCGCTTGATTGCATCCTCCAGTAGCTTCATTTCCACTGTTGCCAAATAGTTTCTTGCCCTCCCAGACCAGTTACTCATAGTTTCCCAGACCTTAGATTACAGGAGCTCAATCACCATGAGGAGCTCGCCCAGGAACTGGAGGACGCCTTCAATAGGTTAGGTGGTTGAGGTGTAAGAGGGGTCGTACCCTGGGTAGGTGGTGGGAGAATATAAACTTCAGAGGTTAGAGAAGAAGAAGTGGAAGGAAGGAACGCGGCTTCGGCTAGTGGATCCTGATTTGCTCCTGACCTTAAAGATTAGATCATGGAGGGGAAACGTACAAGTTATTCTAAGATTTTAGGCTTTAGAGAAGTAGAGAGACATATAGAGGCTCATATACTATTATTTTTCTTATATAAATTGTTTTAAGTGATAATTTATGTAGGTTTTACCGATTAATAACCGACCGATTAAATCAGTTAATCGTCCGAATTCCGATTAATCGCTACTCCCAAGCCTGCCGAGCAGTTAACGATTACCGATTTTCTTAACATTGAAAAAAACCTTGATGGCGCCAACTATGCTGATGATGTAGTGTGCTCCAAGAGTGGGTCATTAGTTACTTTGAGGCTAAGTTTCATCATGATGGTTGTGATGGCGGATCTGTAGCTGCTAACTGAATTTCCATGGCTTAGTTTGTTTTTGTCTACCTTCTGTTTATATCGCTAGGAATACTTAGCACTAAGCGTGGCACTATGAACACACCATATATCATGCATATTTTGTGTATATTGAGCAGACTTGGGTTTGGGGCTGGCTGTAGCATCTTGAATGGTATGGTAAAGGGTCAATTAGTATGAGAACTTGATTTTGACGCTTGGATCTATCTGATATATATAAAACACCATGTGGGCTCTGTAATGTATTGATCGTGCCATTGTAAATATATGGTTTATTGTTTGTTCGCATGCAAGTTATGAGACATGGAACCGGACAAAACAATAGACAATCAAGTTTACCAAATATTTTTGCTAGTCAGTAGGCTTGAAACCAAATGGACGCCAATGGGTTTACCAAAAAATTGGCAGGTACTATAGGCTACAATCCAAACAGGCACAAGTTGCCAGTTATTTTGTTATGCCAATATTTCTGTAGATCTAGATAGGGCGCAATCCAAACAGCCCCTTATCTGGATATGACATAAAGATCATTGGGAGAGTCTCTCGCAGCCTGTGGGGCATTAACTGGTATGTTGCATAGAGGAGTCCCTTCAAGACTGAGATTGCAACAATTTCGAGCCCGAGTTATTGCCAGACAAGCGGCTGATGTTTTGACTCCAATTGTAGTCTACATGTTTTATAGAAAAGTCATGGTCATCTAAAAGTTATGTTGTGCAACTCAGCATTATTGGCACTTGCTCTAAATTGAGCATAGTAATCTTGTACTGGGATCGTCAATATTAATATATATTATGTTCAAAAAGCGAAAAACATGCACAATCATGAGACGGATAATCCACAACTATCTATTTTTGTCTACTAAGATACAAGTCTTCTTGAAGCACTACGATTAATTCCATGGCTACGATTCATAAATAGAGTTTGATATATAATACTGCTTAATCCCTTGCATGTGATTTGCTTATATACCTCTGATGGCGTGTAACTCACACGTTCGTTGGGAACCCCAAGAGGAAGGTATGATGCGCATAGCAGCAAGTTTTCCCTCAGAAAGAAACCAAGGTTTATCGAACCAGGAGGAGCCAAGAAGCACGTTGAAGGTTGATGGCGGCGGGATGTAGTGCGGCGCAACACCAGAGATTCCGGCGCCAACGTGGAACCTGCACAACACAACCAAAGTACTTTGCCCCAACGAAACAGTGAGGTTGTCACTCTCACCGGCTTGCTGTAACAAAGGATTAACCGTATTGTGTGGAAGATGATTGTTTGCAAAAAAACAAGTAAAGAACAAGTATTGCTAGCAGATTTGTATTTCGAGTATAAAAGAATGGACCGGAGTCCACAGTTCACTAGAGGTGTCTCTCCCATAAGATAAAAGCATGTTGGGTGAACAAATTACAGTCGGGCAATTGACAAATAGAGAGGGCATAACAATGCACATACATGTCATGATAAGTATAGTGAGATTTAATTGGGCATTACGACAAAGTACATAGACCGCCATCCAACCGCATCTATGCCTAAAAAGTCCACCTTCAGGGTTATCATCCGAACCCCTTCCAAGTATTAAGTTGCGGAACAACAGACAATTGCATTAAGTATGGTGCGTAATGTAATCAACAACTACATCCTTAGACATAGCATCAATGTTTTATCCCTAGTGGCAACAAGCACAACACAACCTTAGAACTTTCTGTCACTGTCCAGATATCAATGGAGGCATGAACCCACTATCGAGCATAAATACTCCCTCTTGGAGTTAAGAGCAAAAACTTGGCCAGAGCCTCTACTAATAACGGAGAGCATGCAAGATCATAAATAACACATAGGTAATAACTTGATAATTAACATAACATCGTATTCTCTATCCATCGGATCCCGACAAACACAACATATAGTATTACAGATAGATGATCTTGATCATGTTAGGCAGCTCACAAGATCTAACAATGAAGCACAATGAGGAGAAGACAACCATCTAGCTACTGCTATGGACCCATAGTCCAGGGGTGAACTACTCACTCATCACTCCGGAGGCGACCATGGCGGTGAAGAGTCCTCCGGGAGATGAATCCCCTCTCGGCAGGGTGCCGGAGGAGATCTCCGAATCCCCGAGATGGGATTGGCGGCGGCGTCTTCTGGAAGGTTTTCCGTATCGTGGCTCTCGGTGCGGGGGTTTCGCGATGGAGGCTTTAAGTAGGCGAAAGGGCAACGCGAGGGGCCACACGAGGGCCCCACGCCACGGGTCGGCGCGGCCGGGGCTCGGGCCGCGCCGCCCTATGGTGGCGGCGCCTCGTGGCCCCACTTCGACTCCTCTTCGGTCTTCTGGAAGCTTCGTGGCAAAATAGGACCCTGGGCGTTGATTTCGTCCAATTCCGAGAATATTTCGTTACTAGGATTTCTGAAACCAAAAACAGCAACTGGCTCTTCGGCATCTTGTTAATAGGTTAGTTCCAGAAAATGCACGAATATGACATAAAGTTTGCATAAAACATGTAGATATCATCAATAATGTAGCATGGAACATAAGAAATTATCGATACGTCGGAGACGTATCAACCTCCCCTGTTAAATTTCTTAATCCTATCTACATATTAGAGATGATTTGCATAATACAATTTTGTGAAGAGTACCCCATGCTTGTGGATATTATTTTGAAAATAGTAATCCCTATATTTATTATTCGTTTAGAATATTTGATAGATGGAAATAACTAAAGTGAAGGTCAACAAGAGAGATCTTTGATGTAAATGAAAGCTCCATCATGGTTCTTTAGAGTCAATGTCTCTAGATTATACTTCGCATCATGAAATTTTCCATGTCTTCAATGAGAAAAATAATTACACATGCAAAACCTGGCTTAACCTCATGGGATTTGAAATCTGCAAATCTTGTTCAAAAAAGACGTAAATCCGGTGCTCGGTGTGGATCTTTTAGTACTCATCTAATAAAGATATCCAAGCGGGTATTGCACCCTTTTAGCCCCAGATGGTTTTCCTCACCTTCAACATTTGGCAAGGTGTTGGCAAATGGAAGAACCCCAAATAAACCCCCAACGTGTATTTTAGGTATATTATTTGATAAACTACCTTATGGCCATCACTTCGTCCCCATAAAATCCAAACTTTAACTCAGTACACACTGATCTATTATGTACGTAAGACTAATCTTCCAACATAGATGCACTCCCTATGTTTGGTGAACCCAAATTAATTCTGCTTATCTACTTATCTACATGCTATCTTTGTTTATGCAGGACTAGCATAATACAAAGTTCTAATCGAAGAACTATAGGGTGAGACTCGTTGATTTCAGCGTTACCAATGTTGTGGGGTTATGTGTGTAATAAGGCCATGATGGCATGATATTCCCTCATTGCCAGGTTTTTATGTGTTGCGTGGTGGCTTCAGGCAGGGGCGGAGGCAGGAATACAACTTAAAGGGGGCCAAACAAGGCAATTCATCCATTAGAGGGGGCCGATCATGCTAATTACCTCTGAAAATCGTTTCTAAGCTTGCTTATGTCTAAAAAGTACCTTGCTACAACGTGCTATAGGGGGGGCCAAGGCCCCTGCTGGTCCCCCCCCTAGCTCCGCCACTGGCTTCAGGTTGTTTTGATGCATGCTCTTGCCAGACTTTTGTTGAATAAAAAATATAAAAAGGTCATATGCATATTTTTCCGATGCGGAGGCTTGGATCTCAGCCTCCTTTTCAAAAAATAATAACCAAAGAACTATGTTTATCACATCACCAAATGATTTAAATAATTTCCAAATGGTCGCGAAAAATCTTGTTGTCATTTTTAAAAGATTTTCCATGAGACCCCTAACTCCATGGAATGGACCACACAACAGGCGAAACAAATAAAATAATGACTAGGAAAATTAATTTCGTACATAACCATCTCAATGATCATGACATTGTTGCGACAAACATATAAACCTATCATAAAAGATATGTGTACTATATGTTGGATGTTGAGTTGTGGTTCCTCCATCTCCTAATACATTATTATCACTTGAATGTGAGAAAAACGGTTGGTCCGAAAGGATGAACTACTCAAGTGGATATTTTATGGTCTAAGAAGTTTGAAATTTTGAAACTAACATAAGAAAAATAAAATGTATACAATTTCATAGTTGATTGGAAAAGCGATGCCATGAAATTCTTTATTGTTCTCAGATAGCTCAAGATTACAACATTAATCCACCATAATATAGAAATTCTCAGGTACATCTATTTTAATATATTAAAGCATAATATGGTAGGGAAGAAGGTACATAATGGAAATTCACACACAAGAAACCTATATTTTCCCATAAACCTAATGGTCCATATATTTGTTATTAGAGCACACAAGTGTCACTAAGTAGATCATAGTCAGTTGATGATCATCATTCTAACGAATAATATCACATAATTTAGTCTATTCTGAGACCAAATACAATAGATGAAAGGTGAAATATGCCATAAATTATTGTCACATAGAAGCAGCACATTCAATTGTCAGACTATCAAGCTGCATGGCCCTCTTTTTATTACTAGACAACAACCTATTAAAATTTTCTACTGATACTCTAGGTGAAGAATTTTAGTATTCATTTATTTCAAGGTTGACGAAAATTCAATTATATTTTGGAAAGGAAGTTGTTTTTCTAGGTGCATACTTTTGATTATTGGGTGTTTTTTCTACTTTGAGAGGCTACTACACTACATCACTCACTCACCCGAAAACCCATAAACTATACTACCACAACATGCAAGGCGTCTGGGTTTCTTGTTTTCTCAGACTCCTAATATTCTTTCTTATAGGTGCATATTTCATCCTTCATATTCCATGGGATCAAACCACTAACATTTTTTACTCCGGCTATGGTTTAGTACTGTTGCCTGATCTGCTCGAACAACATACTGGATCGGGTTGTTAGTGCGCCATATGTTGCCATGACCATTTAAACCCAACGTGTCAGGTTGGGATGGATTGTGTCTTTACCCACTCAACCCGTTAGGCCATTTGAAAATTTTGATCTAACAGCAAGTATTATCCCAAATCCCCGTCGGACCCCAATAGACTCCAAGAAATTATAGTCTTTTTCCGTGTCCTGGCCTTGCCGTTGCCGCCAATCATTGAATCCTACCGTATTCTTTACATTACACTTGTTTGTACATTGCATATTGATATCGATAAGGTACATGGAAAGTTAGTGGTAATTGTTTCACTAATTTATACTCAACATTTTTACTTCCAAAGAGAAGTATAACTAACCATGTGTGTAATCTTTATTGATATATCATGTAAGCTACAATGTGCTAGTTTTCAAGTAACCGAACTAACATTTTAGTCATGCCCATATGTTTTAAGACGTATTTTTATAAAGTTGTATTTTTTGCTATTATAGCTACTTTGGTTAAACTAGTATTATATTTTGTTTTAATTTTTATTATTAAAATAATTTAGTTTTGGATGCTCAAGCTTGTATGTTAAAATATATTTTCCCACGAATCTAAGCAAGCCAAAATATAATATTGCTCTAGAAATTAATTTATGAATTTTGATTTATTATAGTGCATTAATATTTATTTGTGTTCACAATATCCTTCAATATCAACAAAATTGGGTATTGTTTTTAGTTGTATAATACTATCAGGTAATTTGGTAGAAGTTTCTGCAACAGATCATCTACTTTGTTTCAACTCAAAATCGGTGGAATGTTGTAGTGGATAATCCGAAATATCTTATGCTCGTATCCGAGAAACTGAAAATGGATGTGGAAATATCCGCAACAAAATCAAAGTAAAAAAGGTGGTTGTGAAAATATTGGCAACACAACCATAATGAAAATGGGTGTGCAAATTGTCAAAGAAACACAAATCCATTTTTATTTTCGCTTTTAAGAAAATGTGGTACGAAAGTGGATATATCTGTATCCGAAATATGAAAAAATAGCATGTTTCAACAATTGTAGCCATACATATGTGCCAACTGAAAATACTCCCCTGGACCCTTAATACTTGTCACAGACTTAAGCAAAATCTAGTCTAAAATATGTTTGGATTTATCTAACTTGCGGCAGGTACATAGGGCTAGAAGGGGGTAATAACAAGTGGTAAATTGTATTTTGTATGAACCTATGAACCAACGGGGATCACATCTGTTCAATCAAGTTCGGCTTGGGATAATGATAGTAGACCTTTGTCCCGGCTCCGGTCGATAGAGGGATCGACAGCATCATAAGCCACGGAGAAGCACTTTATTTTTTTCATTAACAGTACCTACAGGGGAACCTAGTTGAATGAAACAATCAGAACTGATTGCTGAATTTAACTATTCCGAGTCGTTTCGCACTCGAGGCAGGTGTGTTGCACATTATGCAACTGAAAGATCAACAAAACCCTTTCAGACATCATAACGGAGAAGACTTGCTCGCGTCGCAGGATGTTTCCGAAGGCAGAAGAAGTGAGAGCAACAAGTAGTGGAGTTCGGTATGCGTACTGTTGAAGTATAAATGCATTGCCTAATCTCTTCTATCAGATTGCTCTATCGATCCTAGGCCTCTCCTCTTCAAACCCTAAACCTAGCCGCCAACCTCTCCCACAACCATGACGCCCGACGAAATCGCAGCCAAGGAAAAAGAACTCCGCGAGCGTGCTGCTGAGCTTGATCGCCGTGAGTCAGAGCTCCGAGCCGAAGCTGCCGCCAAAGGAAAATCCACTGAACTAACCAATGCATTTATACTTCAACACGTACAACACGCACGGAGGGAGGAAATTAAAGCAGAAAAGTTGGTGGAAACAGCTGCGAAATAACGGCCTTCATCAGGCACGTCTAATCAGATTATTTAACAAAATCTGCCTGGGTTTGTCCACTCTCAGTGCGTCAGAAACTGGATTAAGACTCTGGGTGGGAGCTTAATCAGCCGACGGTTTTGGGCCGTCAGCAGCCTGTATCCAGGGACGGGAGGTTGTCATCTCAGTGCACGGTGGCGCAAGAATTCTGGAGAATGTTGCTCCCTGATGATCAGATTGTCTCGAGCATTGTTGTGTATAGGTCGGGTTCGGTTGCCAAGAACTACTTTTATGCCAACCTGATTGTCCATATAATGGTTGTTCGAGCATTGTTGTGCAAGGCCAGATTTTTACACCGTTTGGTCTGATCCAGCAGTCCAACGTCGTGTGGTGCATCCTCCTCCATTCTCTTGCAGTTCCAGCTCCAGGTCCAACTTACCGACAGTCCAGTTAATTACAATGCAGTTCTTTTCGAGATTGAGTAGCGGTCTAGTGAATTCCAAGTCGCCAAGTTTCATTATGAAAGCCTGGAATATGAAGGCGATGCTCTCACTTATTAGCAAGAAATTCTATTTCTAATCAGTTTGGGCGCCGTTTGTGGCATACTGAGCCACCAGAATTTGTTGCTACGTTCGCTGTTATTATTGAATAAAAATCCCTGCTTTTCCTTTCAAAATAAACTTACCGACAGTGCTGCCGAGCTCAGTCTTCAATGCCGCAATCATCTGCGCGGCTGAACAGTCAAGGATCAAAGACCAGTCACTGAGTCACACGAAGATTTCCATCAGCTTTTGAGGCGCGTGCTGCACCTTCTGACAGGATCGATGGACACACGAATATACTGGGCACATTTGCGTGTGCAAGTAAGAAGAATCTACTCGATGAGGCCATGGAGCTTGACAGATGAGGCACACTGTACAGTACACATGTTTTATCCGGCCGTGAAGGTTCAGAAACACGATCCATCCGTCCGAGGGTACTCAACTTTTGTTTGGCAGCTCGTCGTGCCGTCCCTGTCATCGTCGGTACGACGGGTAGACTGCCGTTGCACCGTGTACGATAGTGCTAAAAGATAGCTGGTACCTCTCGCTCTGTCACGTACGAGCCACGACCAAACGCACGACCAAGGCGCGCGCGTACCACGGACCTGGTGTCTGAATTTCTCATGAATCGTTTTCACGCAACACGCGAGCAGGGTAAAGAATTTGTTTGAGTAAAATGAATGGTTAATCATTGAACTTGTCCATATAATTCAGTTTCATCACTGTATTAATTACGAAAAGTGCAACTTACGGTTATGGAGACGCTTTGGCGGCTCATCTAGGTCACTGCTTATGGTACAAATACGTATTCGATGAGGTGACACTGTGTTAACCAGTTCGTCGTGCGTTTTTTTGTTGGCAATAAAAGCCCATGCACAGCTACACTATTTAGTTCCCGGAGTACCCTTGCCTTCTGTGGGAGCACCCGCTCCTGGCAAAAAAAAAAACTACTCCTTAGGGAGGCTCGCGCGTGCACGTCGGCCAAGCCCACCTCGACGACCATGTTATCCATCTCTAGCAAAATTGCATGCATGGAGTAATGGCATCCATGGATCCTCCGGAGAAACATGGTTTCTGTCCTAGGCGACTATGGTTTTCCTCCTCCCACCGAAGTTCATCTCAGACAAGGAGTCGAACCGTGTACCATCCACCTTCCCTCCTCTATCTCTCCCCTCGTACCGGTCTTTTAGGGGTGAGCCTCTTTGCCTCGTTCGCTCAAGCACTTTGAATAGCTGAAAATGTATTATAATTGAAGAACCACGGCGATTGCATCATCAAAATCATTTCAGCAGCTATCGAACCTCCTAGAAAATAATACTAAAAGATAAGTCATGATATCGCCATCTCCATGGAGTAGACCCCATTAGCTGCACCAATACTATAATGGAACTAGAAAACTTATTTTCATACATGTTGCAGAACACACACATGTATGTCAAAGAAGATACATGTACGGTATGTCAGATAATCAAATTCATCGCATAATACACTATGTTGAAAGTGAGAAAAATCATTGGAAGGATGGACTACTTGCTTGGACATTTAGGATAACATACTAAGCTTAAAAGTTCCACACTCGCGAAAAAAAATGAAAATATACAAATTTCATCATAGGTTTAAAAATGAACCCATTAAATTTGTATGGTCACATATTTAACACATATACTATTTGAGAGCAAAGCTAAAGATTACAACATTAATATACCACAATAAAGAAATTCTCAGATAAAGTATTTATATACATTAAAAACAGAATATGGTTGAAAAGGAGAGACATAATAAGAATTCGCACACAAAAATCATATATCCACTTGTCAACATAAGGTCATGTACAATGCAAGCTGCTTAGCTAGGTGCTTAAGAAAATAAATCAACCTTTTTCTTACGCACTAGTGTTTTAGTGTTTATTTGTATAGGAGATGTGCCTAATTAGGCATCTACCTAGTGTAAATAAACATCATTGCTTAGACAAAACACGGTTTAAAAGAATCCACCTATGCATCTTGCGCTGTAGATGGTCTAATAAACCATATATTTAGGACGTGTTTGGAAGTATCCTAGCTTCCTGCCGAGATCCATCAATCCGGCTACAAATCCATCCTTCCAGCTTCTCTTGTGCATGTTAAAATGATGGAATTGAGACCGCTTGAATAGTTTTGATCCCTTCTAAAAGGGGAACATTAAGAGCCAAAAACTTGTCTGGACATTTCCCTTCTTCGCCATCGGGTCCTCCTAAACATACAGTGTGTGGGGGAGGGTCGACGAGCGTGGTTGCCACTGCTGGAGGCCATGGCGCGTGGGGAGAGGAGTGGCGAGTTGATGCGGGTTCAATCTCTAGGCAGAGGTAGCTGGACAAGGCCTAACCAGAGAAGCTCAAGGTCGTGGGAGAGGGAGAAGCGGAGGCCGGAGCTATTGCTTGAAGGATCGAGGCCGGAGGAGGGCACGGACGACGAGCTCATGACAACACAAGTGGATTCATCTAAGCCCGTGGGTGGGGACTAGGGAGTGGATGGAGGCAGCCTCAGATGGCGATATGGATGTTTATGTCTCGAGGGGAGGGGAGACGGGTAAAAACACAAAACTGGTATCTCACTTGGCGGTGGGTAAATCGAGGTAATATTCTCAGCTCTGTGTTATCAAGTTCAGCGAAACTGCAAAAGTGATGGTACACCCTTTGTACGCAAAACCGGCCCAGTTTCGTGGATCTAGCTTCGGCACTAATCCACGGTGGATTTTTGTGAAGCTTGAGGATTTTTTAGCACACCCTTATTACTAGATCGACAACCATTGTATGTAAGTAGATTGTTGCCAATACATCATCATAATTGCAATGAACCAGATCACAACAACAACAACAACAACTTGAAATGCTCCATAATTAAAGATTGAAGGTGAAGCATATTTTCTATTACTCGAGTTATTTCCTTTTTATTTGTTGGCATGTGCTCCTGAGGATCAGGAGAATCCGGTTTTGTTTTGAAAAGGATGAGGTGTGCATTTAATGAACTTAGATACGCTCGGTATGATGGAGTGCAACCATGCGATCCACTTGTCCGTTCCTACTAGATTTGGTTGATGGTTGTTGCTACTAACTACTGCCACCAACACTAGTTAAACTCAGCTTGGAAAGTTCGGATGGACGCATCTTTCGCCACCCAATCCATTAGACAATCATAGTTATCTATTGTAATTTAGCATTCCAATATTTGCGTTACCCCTGTCCAACCCTAGTAGAATTTGAGAAACCCTAGCAATATGTCTCAAACTTAGCACGACCACTATATACTAAACGTGTAAATACTAGCCCATGTCTATAGAAAAATACAAATCATATACTATAAATTGGTCTAGATCAGGTTAGAGTTCATAGTTTCACCAATTTATACTCAACAATTTTACTTATATAATTGATCATATATTTCGTCTTTATAGGCATACCATTAAATATATTATCTTAAATATTAGTTTTCAAGTATAATTAATAGAACTAACATATTAATCGAGTGCATACTGAGAAACACTTTTATACAGTTTAAATTTTATTATTGACTATTTCTTTTTTAAACTAGAATTATATTTTTCCATAAGAGTGCTTTATTTTGATAATTTTGTTTGGAATTTCAACATTTTCTGCTAAAATTTATTTCACATTGAATCTAAGAAGGCAAAAAGTATCACATTGCTCTAAAAATATATGTTTGATTTTATTATATTATACATGCATATTGTTTATGTTCATAATATCTTTAAGTAGGCTGTTTTCCTTCTTTGTATTTTGTAGAACCTTTGGTTCTGTTTTATTTATGATAAGATTGGGAGGGGGCTTTTGCCATAGAGTAAGATTTCAAAAAAACTTTAACTATCAACAAAATTGGGTAGTGTTTTAAGGTGTACAATATTAACAAGTAATTTGTAAGAGGTTTCTAGAGTACATCATGTACTTGTTTCCAGTCAAACGGGCCCTTATTAACCGGAGGAGGTGGGGTTAGGTGTGAAATGTGCTAGTGGACAATCCCGAATATATGATGTTCGAATTCAAGAAAGTGAAATGGGTGTTGAAATATCCGCAATAGTACTAAATTTAAAATGGATGTGAAACATATCCAAATTTATTAAATATGAATCCATCTTTGGTTTAAGATTTTGAAGCAAATGTAGATATGATGGTGGATATATCTATACCAAATAACAAAACTTTAGCTGGTTCCAACAACCCCTATATGCCAATTATCCAACATTAAAACGTACCAAGTGTTCAAATGTAGCTTGTTTGATTGAACATGCAAACTGGTATGTTGTATGGTAGTCTTACGTGCCTACTGATGTCTACGGGAGCTTCTATTCTTGTAGACAGTGTTGGGCCTCCAAGAGCAGAGGTTTGTAGAACAGCAGCAAGTTTCCCTTAAGTGGATCACCCAAGGTTTATCGAACTCAGGGAGGAAGAGGTCAAAGATATCCCTCTCATGCAACCCTGCAACCACAAAGCAAGAAGTCTCTTGTGTCCCCAACACACCTAATAGGTGCACTAGTTCGGCGAAGAGATAGTGAAATACAGGTGGTATGAATAAGTAGTAGCAACGGCACCGGAAAAGTGCTTTGCCCAGGACGAGTAAACAAGCAGTAGTAACGCAGCAGTAGTAACGCGATAGAAACGAGTAAACAAGCAGCAACGAGCAGTATTTAGGAACAAGGCCTAGGGATTAGACTTTCACTAGTGGACACTCTCAACATTGATCACATAACGAAACAGGATAAATGCATACTCTACACTCTTGTTGGATGATGAACACATTGCGTAGGATTACACGAACCCTCAATGCCGGAGTTAACAAGCTCCACAATAATGCTCATATTTTAGTAACCTTTAGTGTAAGATAGATCAAAAGACTAAACCAAGTACTAGCATAGCATGCACACTCGTCACCTTCATGCATATGTAGGAGGAATAGATCACATCAATATTATCATAGCAATAGTTAACTTCGCAATCTACAAGAGATCATGATCATAGCATAAACCAAGTACTAACACGGTGCACACATTGTCACCTTTGCACACGTGCAGGAGGAATAAAACTACTTTAATAACATTGCTAGAGTAGCACATAGATAAATTGTGATACAAACACATTGCAATCATAAGATATAAATAAGCACCTCACTATGCCATTCAACGAGTGAATAAGTATTCCGTGAAATATAGCCTAAGAGACCCACACGGTGCACACACTCGTCACCTTTACACACGTGGGACAAGGAGTCTCCGGAGATCACATAAGTAAAACTCACTTGACTAGCATAATGACATCTAGATTACAAGCATCATCATATGAATCTCAATCATGTAAGGCAGCTCATGAGATTATTGTATTGAAGTACATAGGAGAGAGATGAACCACATAGCTACCGGTACAGCCCCGAGCCTCGATGGAGAACTACTCCTCCTCATGGGAGCAGCAGCGGTGATGAAGATGGCGGTGGAGATGGCAGCGGTGTCGATGGAGAAGCCTTCCGGGGCACTTCCCCGCTCCGGCAGGGTGCCGGAACGAGACTCCTGTCCCCCGGATCTTGGCTTCGCGATGGCGGCGGCTCCGGAAGGTTTTCCGTATCGTGGTTTTTCGTATCGGGGTTTCGCGACGGAGGCTTTATATAGGCGAAGAGGCGGCGCAGGAGGGTCGAAGGGGTGGCCACACCATATGGCGGCGCGGCCGGGGCCTGGGCCGCGCCGGCCTATGGTCCGGGGGCCCGGTGCCCCCCTCCGGTCCTTCCCGGGTGTTCCGGATGCTTCCGGTGAAAATAGGAACCTGGGTCTTCGTTTCGTCCAATTCCGAGAATATTTCGTTACTAGGATTTCTGAAACCAAAAACAGCAGAAAACAGGAACTGGCACTTCGGCATCTTTGTTAATAGGTTAGTTCCAGAAAATGCACGAATATGACATAAAGTGTGCATAAAACATGTAGGTATCATCAATAATATGGCATAGAACATAAGAAATTATCGATACGTCGGAGACGTATCAAGCATCCCCAAGCTTAGTTTCGCTCGTCCCGAGCGAGTAAAACGATAACAAAGATAATTTCGAAGTGATATGCCATCATAACCTTGATCATACTATTTGTAAACATATGTAGTGGATGCAGCGATCAAAACAATGGTGATGACATGAGTAAACAAGTGAATCATAAAGCAAAGACTTTTCATGAATAGTACTTCAAGACAAGTATTAATAAGTCTTGCATACGAGTTAACTCATAAAGCAATAAATCAAAGTAAAGGCATTGAAGCAACACAAAGGAAGATTAAGTTTCAGCGGTTGCTTTCAACTTGTAACATGTATATCTCATGGATAATTGTCAACATAGAGTAATATAACAAGTACAATATGCAAGTATGTAGGAATCAATGCACAGTTCACACAAGTGTTTGCTTCTTGAGGTGGAGAGAGATAGGTGAACCGACTCAACATAAAAGTAAAGAGAATGGTCCTTCAAAGAGGAAAGCATCGATTGCTATATTTGTGCTAGAGCTTTTATTTTGAAAACATGAAACAATTTTGTCAACGGTAGTAATAAAGCATATGAGTTATGTAAATTATATCTTACAAGTTGCAAGTCTCATGCATAGTATACTAATAGTGCCCGCACCTTGTCCTAATTAACTTGGACTACCGGATCTTTGCAATGCACATGTTTTAACCAAGTGTCACAATGGGGTACCTCCATGCCGCCTGTACAAAGGTCTAAGGAGAAAGCTCGCATTTTGGATTTCTCGCTTTTGATTATTCTCAACTTAGACATCCATACCGGGACAACATGGACAACAGATAATGGACTCCTCTTTAATGCATAAGCATGTGGCAACAATTATTATTCTCATATGAGATTGAGGATATATGTCCAAAACTGAAACTTCCACCATGGATCATGGCTTTAGTTAGCGGCCCAAAGTTCTTCTCTAACAATATGCATGCTCCAACCATGAAGGTGGTAGATGATATTCAACAAGGAATAGTTGATGGCGTTGATACGTCTCCAACGTATCGATAATTTCTTGTGTTCCATGCCACATTATTGATGTTATCTACATGTTTTATGCACACTTTATGTCATATTCGTGCATTTTCTGGAACTAACCTATTAACAAGATGCCGAAGTGCCGCTTGTCTGTTTTCTGCTGTTTTTGGTTTCAGAAATCCTAGTAAAGAAATATTCTCGGAATTGGACGAAATAAAAGCCCAGGGGCCTATTTTCTCACGAAGCTTCGAGAAGTCCGAAGACGAAAGGAAGTGGGGCCACAGGGGAGCCAAACCCTAGGGCGGCGCGGCCCCCCCGTTGGCCGCGCCGCCCTGTCATCTGGGGCCCCTGTGCCCCCTCTCGACTTGCCCTTCCGCCTACTTAAAGCCTCCGTGACGAAACTTCCAGCACCGAGAGCCACGATACGGAAAACCTATGCGAGACGCCGTCGCCGCCGATCCCATCTCGGGGGATCCCGGAGATCGCCTCCGGCACCCTGCCGGAGAGGGGAATCATCTCCCGGAGGACTCTACACCGCCATGGTCGCCTCCGGAGTGATGAGTGAGTAGTCTACCCCTGGACTATGGGTCCATAGCAGTAGCTAGATGGTTGTCTTCTCCCCATTGTGCTATCATTGTCGGATCTTGTGAGCTGCCTATCATGATCAAGATCATCTATATGTAATTCTATATGTTGCGTTTGTTGGGATCCGATGAATAGAGAATACTTGTTATGTTGATTATCAAAGTTATGCTTATGTGTTGTTTATGATCTTGCATGCTCTCCGTTACTAGTAGATGCTCTGGCCAAGTAGATGCTTTTAACTCCAAGAGGGAGTACTTATGCTCGATAGTGGGTTCATGCCTGCATTGACACCGGGGACAGTGACAGAAAGTTCTAAGGTTGTGTTGTGCTGTTGCCACTAGGGATAAAACATTGATGCTATGTCTAAGGATGTAGTTGTTGATTACATTACGCACCATACTTAATGCAATTGTCTGTTGCTTGCAACTTAATACCGGAGGGGGTTCGGATGATAACCTCGAAGGTGGACTTTTAGGCATAGATGCAGTTGGATGGCGGTCTATGTACTTTGTCGTAATGCCCAATTAAATCTCACTATACTCATCATGATATGTATGTGCATTGTCATGCTCTCTTTATTTGTCAATTGCCCAACTGTAATTTGTTCACCCAACATGCTGTTCGTCTTATGGGAGAGACACCTCTAGTGAACTGTGGACCCCGGTCCAATTCTCTTTACTGAAATACAATCTACCGCAATACTTGTTTTTACTCGTTTTCTCTGCAAACAATCATCTTCCACACAATACGGTTAATCCTTTGTTACAGCAAGCCGGTGAGATTGACAACCTCACTCGTTTCGTTGGGGCAAAGTACTTTGGTTGTGTTGTGCAGGTTCCACGTTGGCGCCGGAATCTCTGGTGTTGCGCCGCACTACATCCCGCCGCCATCAACCTTCAACGTGCTTCTTGGCTCCTCCTGGTTCGATAAACCTTGGTTTCTTTCTGAGGGAAAACTTGCTGCTGTGCTCATCATACCTTCCTCTTGGGGTTGCCCAACGAACGTGTGAAATACACGCCATCAGGCGTTCCCAGAAGCATGGTTATCGCACAACAAGCAACTTAATAAGAGATAAAGTGCATAAGTACATATTCAATACCACAATAGTTTTTAAGCTATTTGTCCCATGAGCTATATATTGCAAAGGTGAATGATGGAATTTTAAAGGTAGCACTCAAGCAATTTACTTTGGAATGGCGGATAAATACCATGTAGTAGGTAGGTATGGTGGACACAAATGGCATAGTGGTTGGCTCAAGGATTTTGGATGCATGAGAAGTATTCCCTCTCGATACAAGGTTTAGGCTAGCAAGGTTATTTGAAACAAACACAAGGATGAACGGTACAGCAAAAACTCACATAAAAGACATATGGTAAACATTATAAGACTCCATACCGTCTTCCTTGTTGTTCAAAACTCAATACTAGATGTTATCTAGACTCTAGAGAAACCAAATATGCAAACCAAATTAGCAAGCTCTAAGTATTTCTTCATTAATGGGTGCAAAGTATATGATGCAAGAGTTTAAACATGAGCACAAAAATTGCCAAGTATCAAATTATCCAAGACATTTTAGAGTTACTACATGTATCATTTTCCAATTCCATCCATATAACAATTTAACGAAGAAGAAACATCGCCATGAAAATTAAAAGCTAAGAACACATGTGTTCATACGAACCAGCGGAGCGTGTCTCTCTCCCACACAAGCATTTATTCAAACAAAAACAAAAACAAGAAACATACGAGACGCTCCAAGTAAAGTACATAAGATGTGACCGAATAAAAATATAGTTTCGGGGAGGAACCCGATAATGTTGTCGATGAAGAAGGGGATGCCTTGGGCATCCCCAAGCTTAGACGCTTGAGTCTTCTTAGAATATGCAGGGGTGAACCACCGGGGCATCCCCAAGCTTAGAGCTTTCACTCTCCTTGATCATATTATATCATCCTCCTCTCTTGACCCTTGAAAACTTCCTCCACACCAAACTCGAAACAACTCATTAGAGGGTTAGTGCATAATAAAAATTAACATGTTTAGAGGTGACACAATCATTCTTAACACTTCTGGACATTGCATAAAGCTACTGGACATTAATGGATCAAAGAAATTCATCCAACATAGCAAAAGAGGCAATGCAAAATAAAAGGCAGAATCTGTCAAAACAGAACAGTCCGTAAAGATGGATTTTATTAGGCCACCAGACTTGCTCAAATGAAAATGCTCAAATTGAATGAAAGTTGCGTACATATCTGAGGATCATGCACGTAAATTGGCTTAATTTTCTGAGCTACCTACAGGGAGGTAGATCCAGATTCGTGACAGCAAAGAAATCTGGAACTGCGCAGTAATCCAAATCTAGTACTTACTTTACTATCAAAGACTTTACTTGGCACAACAGAACATAAAACTAAGATAAGGAGAGGTTGCTACAGTAGTAAACAACTTCCAAGACACAAATATAAAACAAAGTACTGTAGCAAAATATCACATGGGTTATCTCCCAAGAAGTTCTTCCTTTATAGCCGTTAAGATGGGCTCAGCAGTTTTAATGATGCACTCGCAAGAAATAGTATTTGAAGCAAAAGAGAGCATCAAGAGGCAAATTCAAAACACATTTAAGTCTAACATGCTTCCTATGCATAGGAATCTTGTAAATAAACAAGTTCATGAAGAGCAAAGTAACAAGCATAGGAAGATAAAACAAGTGTAGCTTCAAAAATTTCAGCACATAGAGAGGTGTTTTAGTAACATGAAAATTTCTACAACCATATTTTCCTCTCTCATAATAACTTTCAGTAGCATCATGAGCAAACTCAACAATATAACTATCACATAAAGCATTCTTATCATGAGTCTCATGCATAAAATTATTACTCTCCACATAGGCATAATCAATTTTATTAGTTGTAGTGGGAGCAAATTCAACAAAGTAGCTATCATTATTATTCTCATCAAGTGTAGGAGGCATAGTATAATCACAATAAAATTTACTCTCCATAGTAGGTTGTATCAAAGGATCACTATCATAATTAGGAGGCAAAGTATCATCAAAGAAAATTTTCTCCTCAATGCTTGGGGGACTAAAAAGATCATGAAAAC
>NC_061511.1:211775164-211791804 GCF_022539505.1 Lolium rigidum | reverse complement strand
GCCGAAAACAGCGTTAGTCCGTGTTAGTTGCATCCAAAATACACAAATTAGAGGCAAAATAATAGCAAAAGTGTTCGGGAAAGTAGATACGTTTTGGACGTATCATCAACCGTCGAGGAGGCCGGTCAACCGGGCCTGGGGCCGGGCCATCCGGTGCAGGGCCCGGTCAGACCGGGCTACAGACCGGACCAGCCGGTCCAAACCCATCTGGTTGGCGCCCGGTTGGCGACCGGTCGACCGGTCGGCACGCCGGCCAGGCCGGTTGGTAGGCCGGCTGACCGGGCGGTAGGCCGGAGCCAGCCCGGCGCATGGTCCGGCCGACCGGGTCCCTGACCGGGTGAGCAGGAAAACATGCTATACAAAAACTGTGATAACTTTTGTGTCCGGACCCCGATTGACATGAAACCAATTTTGTTGGAAAGATAACGACGAAATATGGAGACTCCTCACAGAACATTTTAGATGATTTTAGAGAGGGAGTCTCCCACCGTTAAGAAACGGTGAAGACATCCAAACTCGAAAACGCAATAGAAGATGCATGCGGATTCCGTTTTCGATGAACTTGGGCTTGTTGTAAAGCTAGCAACAAGCTCAAGAACCTCACACAGAGAAACACCAAGAAGCAATAAGGATATGCAAAGTATGCAAAGGATTGAGCTCCCTAAGACGATGTGATCAAGTTACCCAACCGAAAGCCCCTCTTGATAGTGCGGCTATCTATCCTATAATCCGGTCTCCCAACAACCACCTTGAGACCGGTAAAAGGAAAACCTAGCAAGGCCATACCTTTGCCTTGCGCATCCCGCTTGATCTTGATGATAGCTCTTCACGCTCCACTCAAGCCGGAATGCCTTACTTGATAATCGTCGCTTCGTGTAGACTCACAAATGCCCCCCCATACACCATGATGGGAAATCTCTTTGGATGCACATCTTCACATGTCCATTATCACCAAATGGACGGCAAGCTTCAAGCATGTGATTCACTTGAGATGCTCATCTTGAACTTGCCCGACTCAACCTTGTATCTTCTCATACTCTATCATACTATCTTGAGATGTATATAAAGAATTCTTCACTTGGAATCAAGCTCTCAAGATCTTGATCATCCATTGCTTATCACAAAAGATAGAGTATGGCTAATATTGAGTTCCACATAAGAACTCCATCTTCATTTCTTCTTCTTGATCATATCACATATATATCTTCAAATCGATGATCTTGATGCCAATACACAAGGTGTATCTTTATCTTCATGGCATCCATACTTGAATCCAACACATGGAATACAAGTAGTACCTATGGAATATTCCTTCATATAAACTCAATGAAAACATTAGTCCATAGGGGTTGTCATTAATTACCAAAACCACACATAGGGGCAATATACCCTTACAGGAAGTATCTGCAAGATAATAACATGGCAGTCATCCGACTTCATACCGATAAGTTTCTGGGTCTTCATGTGAAGATGTCTCACTATGTTTGCTAGCAGGACGTAACCCTCACACTTTAAAGGCACTTGAAAAATTTATCGAGTTCCACCTTACTTAAAGTGTAACAAGCAGCAGAACATTCCGTCTTGATTTTCGTAACAACCCTTCCTTCACTCCTCTTCTCCTATCTTCCCCATGGTTCTCTTCGTATTCCGAGATCTTCCAAGTCTGCTCTTGCCTTCGGCCCATCTTTGGTCTTGGCTGGAAAATGGAGCAAGAGACCAAGAATACTCTCGCACACATTCTTTTTGACATGCATGACATCTATTCAATGTCATGTATCAAGAGAGAGCTAGTATTCCATGTCCCAGGATACCAATTTTATTTTCCACACACCTTCCAATGGCTTAACCTTTTTCTGCTTCTTTCCCACCTTAGGGCACTCGGCCCAAGAGTTCAGCAGTTCAAATATTTCTTCCTCGCTCCTCTTACGTGGCCGTGACCGCAGCTCAACTGTATTGTCAAACTTTTCTTCTTCTTGTCTCCATGGGTCACTTTATATAAGCCATCTTCGATGCCCCATGTACACATTTTTTATGTGAGCCCAGTAGGAGAGCAGTTGTTGTATCATCCATGCACTGCACCCATGCCTTGTATCCATGGCCACACTTGAAATATTGATATCCTAATGTTGGATAGTCCTGGACTATTATCAGAAGCATACCTTTCATATTAAAGCTATCTTCTTCGTAAGCGTCCCATACCTTGACCCCTTCCCATAGTGTCGCTAACTCCTCATACAATAGTTTCATGTACATGTTGAGATCATTCCCTGGTTGGTTCGGGCCTTGAATGAGCATAACTAGGTGTATATACTTCCGCTTCAAACATAGACATGGAGGGAGGTTGTACATCTGCATAACAACGGGCCAAGTGTTGTGGCTACTACTCATGTTGCCAAAAGGGTTGATTCGTCCGTACTCATAACACATTTAGTGTTCCTCGGGTCCCCTTCGAATGAGTGGACTGTATCGTCAATTGCTTTCCACTAGCAAGAATTTGTAGGGTGTCTCACCACACCTTCATCAGTTTTCGTCCCTCTGCATGCCAACGCAACAACTTTGCCTCATTTTTTTTCCGAACAGACGCTTCAAAAGAGGAATGACTGGAATGTACCATACAACCTTTACGGGAGCACCGTTCATCAATATGTCCACGGTTTCCATTTTTTGGGCTCTTTCCCTGCTTGAACCTGGATGCATTGCACTCTATACACTTTTTAGCTTCTCGTGCTTGATGACGCGTGAAGCACACGTCCGTTGGGAACCCCAAGAGGAAGGTGTGATGCGTACAGCAGCAAGTTTTCCTTCAGTAAGAAACCAAGGTTATCGAACCAGTAGGAGATGAATGCCACGTGAAGGTTGTTGGTGAAGGAGTGTAGTGCGGCGCAACACCGGGATTCCGGCGCCAACGTGGAACCTGCACAACACAATCAAAATACTTTGCCCCAACTTAATAGTGAGGTTGTCAATCTCACCGGCTTGCTGTAAACAAAGGATTAAACGTATGGTGTGGAGAATGATGTTTGCTTGCAAAGAACAACAGAGAACAATGATTGCAGTAGGTTGTATTTCAGATGTAAAAGAATGGACTGGGGTCCACAGTTCACTAGTGGTGTCTCTCCAATAAGATAAATAACATGTTGGGTGAACAAATTACAGTTGGACAATTGACAAATAGAGAAGGCAATACAAAGCACATACATATCATGATGACTACTATAAGATTTACTTAGGGCATTACGACAAAGAACATAGACCGCTATCCAGCATGCATCTATGCCTAAAAAGTCCACCTTCGGGTTAGCATCCGCACCCCTTCCAGTATTAAGTTGCAAACAACAGACAATTGCATTAAGTACTGTGCGTAATGTAAACAATACAAATATCTTTAGACAAAGCATTGGTGTTTTATCCCTAGTGGCAACATCATATCCATAACCTTAGGGGTTGTTGTCACTCCCCGCATTCAATGGAGACATGAACCCACTATCCAGCATAAATACTCCCTCTTGGAGTTACAAGTATCAACTTGGCCAGAGTCTTTACTAGCAACGGAGAGCATGCAAGATCATAAACAACACATATATGATAGATCGATAATCAACTTGACATAGTATTCCATATTCATCGGATCCCAACAAACACAACATGTAGCATTACAAATAGATGATCTTGATCATGATAGGCAGCTCACAAGATCTAAACATGATAGCACAAGAGGAGAAGACAACCATCTAGCTACTGCTATGGACCCATAGTCCAAGGATGAACTACTCACGCATCAGTCCGGAGGCGGGCATGGTGATGTAGAGCCCTCCGGTGATGATTCCCCTCTCCGGCAGGGTGCCGGAGGTGATCTTCAGAACCCCCCGAGATGGGGTTGACGGCGGTGGCGTCTCAGAACTTTTCTCGTATCGTGGCTCTCGGTACTAGGGTTTTCGCGACGGAAGGATTATATAGGCGAAGGGGCAGAGTCGGGGGACACTCGAGGGGCCCACCCCATATGGCGGCGCGGCCAGGGGTGGGGCCGCGCCCCCTATGGTGTGGCCGCCTCGTGGCCCCTCTTCGTCTCCTCTTCGGTGTTCTGGAAGACTCCGTGGAAAATAAGACCGTGGGCTTTTGTTTCGTCCAATTCCGAAAATATTTCCTGTGTAGGATTTCTGAAACCAAAAAACAGCAGAAAACAGGAAGTGACACTTCGGCATCTTGTTAATAGGTTAGTACCGGAATAGGCATCAAAATGATATAAAGTGTATGTAAAACATGTGAGTATTGTTATAAAACTAGCATGGAACATAAGAAATTATAGATACGTTTGAGACGTATCAGTGCTCCCGACTATAAATGATGCAATCGTTCGGACACGCATGGTATCTGATCACCTCAAATCCAAGAGGGCACACAATTTTCTTGGCCTCATCACAACTCCTAGGAAACATGTTCCCCATCAGCAAGACCTTTCTAAGATACTCCAAATTATCATCGAGGCTTCCTTCTATGTCATTGTGGACTGCCTTTAGCCTTGGAAGATCGAGCGTCACCGATAAACGGGTGTGCTCTGGATCGCAACCGGGATACAACGAAGTTTCTGAGTCTTTCACAAGCGTCTGTAACTTGGCCCACTCTCAGTCAGCTGCTCTGTCATTCTCCGTGTCTTTCAGAATCTAATCTTTCACATGAGGGTCGCTGACCATTTTAGCCAAATCATCTGAGGTCTCCTCCGTATCATGTACAAAATCTCTGGGTTCTTCCATATCCTCATCGGGCGACTCTTCATGACACTCCTCATCATCTAACCCTTCGTCATCGGCAAAAATATCAACCTCTTCCCTGTGACTTGTCCACCTTCGTAACCTTCCATGAAACCCCAATGCATCAGGTGCATGTGCAAGGGCCAAGATTTCCTTCCAAACAACGTTAAGTTTTGAAAGAGTAGCACGGAAAACATATCTTTGTGTCACCCCTTCGCAACATATCTCGTTCTGCGGCATCAAGAAACTCGTTCACATCATCATGAAAACTTTGTGTCATGCAGTCTTCCGTGTACATCCAACTTCGATCCATACCAACAATACATGTAAATTCAAGTTAACTGGCAAGACAAACTCAAGATAAATGAATTTGATGAAACTAGCACTAAGTAATCTAATTTTTACTCCATCAACTTGCAATGCGAAATTCTCTGTCTATAGTGGATTGAAATAGGTAAGATTGTCAGAATGGAATAAAACCTTGACGAGATCTCCAAATTTTATGTAGTGCTTTGGGGCAGAGGTCAAACTCTCACGGTGGTACCAACGAGGCTTCAAAAAATGGAGCTAAAACTAGATTTTGTATTTTGGACAACAAAATTGGGTACGAGTCTGGGGTATATATAGGTCTTTGTGTCAGTGGATATGTTCTATTCGAACTAGGGAACCATCAGAATCGAACGAAATCGAATTTAGACTCTCATACACAAAGATATGCTAGTTTGAATTGGTGTTTCCAGACGGTTTACTGGGTGTTCCGGTTTTCGGTCGGTTTCCTGGGTTTTCCAGTTTTCCGGTCGGGTTTTCAGTTCTATATCTTAAAAAAATTACAATATAAATTTTGAACATTTTTAAAATTCTAATATTTCTAAATTCGAACTTTTTTGTTCAAATCTGAACATTTTTAAATATGATTTTTTTTAAATATGAAATTTTTTATTTTGAAGATTTTCAACTATAATTTTCTTTTGTAATCTGAACTTTTTTTGTAATTTTAATATTTTTAGATTTTAATATTTTTGAATGTCAAACTTTTTTTATCTAAACATTTTATAAAAATTGAACATTTTTAGGATTTGAATTTATTTGGATTCGAAGAATTTTTTAATCTTAATTTTTTCATATTTTAAAAAAATGGATTTGAACATTTTCGATTTTGAACATTTTTTAATTTGAATATTTTTTGAATCTACACTTTTTTTTTGATATTTTCAACAAATTTCTGGTCCTGAAGAATGTTCGGATCTAAAGTTTTTTCAATGTTTGAACATTTTTCGATTTAACTTTTCAAGTTTGAGTCTCCGCTGATCTAGGTATCTACGACCAAAAAAGTCGAACGTAGAACTGGCGGACGAGAACTCAGCTGAACATAAGCGGGGCGATGCTCTAAAGCCGAATTGGCCCAGCCCACCAAGGGATGAATCGACGCGAACGTGATAGTCGGCCTACCTATTTGGTTGGGCAAAAAAAAGGAACAACGATAGGCGTTTATAGAAGCCTATCACTAACATGTTCCCTCTTTCAGCGGGCCTCAAAAAAAATCTAGTGATGGCCTTCTCTTTATGCCCGTCACTAGTGTTTTGGCTAGTGTCAGGCTTATATGTGCCCATCACTAGTATATATATTTACTAGTGACAATAAAAAATTGCCTTTCATTAATAACCTGGCGGCCATAAGGAATTCTGTAGTAGTGCATTTATCCAAGAACTCTTGAGCTAGATCTACAATCCCACCGAAGGAATTTGAATTTCCCCACCATTCCATTGTGAAACTTGTTACTCTTGGGTGCATTGCTGTTGTGGATGGAAGATTTTTCCTTGAAGCTTTTTCTTGGTGTTATAATTCTTTTCGGTCGAGTTGGGAGCCTCCAATTAAGTTGTGGATGTGTGTCCTAACCTTTGTGTAAAGGGTTCGCTTGCCACCTTGAAGGCCATCTCTTGGTGGACCGTGTTGCTCACTAAATAATAGGGTGAGGCCGGTGTGGCATTGGTTGGCCTTCATGGTGGCACACCCCTCCAACATAGTCGTACATCTCCTCAAAAGAAAGGAAATACGGGAATGAACACTTGTGTGTCCATGTGCTTCACTTTCAGTTACTTCTATTCTTTACCGTTCCTTTATTACTTGTATCCTTTTTACTTTCTTGTATGCATTTTTTTTGACACCTGTACCGTAGGGGAATCCCCTACGGTGTCATTTTTTTATATATATAAAGACAAACAAAACACTGTACAAGGGCAAGAGGGTTGCCCAATGAGAAGAAGAAGATTACATCACAGAGGCTGAAAAAAACCAAAAAAGACAAAGAAACTTAACTAAGAGTATCTAGAATCCAACCAAGAAGCGGTTGGACTAAGGAATGTTTAACCCTGTAGTGATGTAGCCAGATATCGTTTTGGAAACCAACTTTCCATCTCGCCAGAGAGAAGGGAATGGCCTGAAAGATGAAATCATTCCTGGACTTCCAAATATTCCAAGTAGCACATGCGAAAATCTCAATGAAACAAGGCCCCTGGAAATTGTTTTTAATATACCAAAACCCATCTGCTATGGATCTATCTGTTGGCCATTGTATATTGATTGCATTCCAACAACTTTTCGCAAAGTCACAATCAAAGAAGAGGTGATTCCTCGTCTCCAGGTTAGCTGTCTGACAGAGAGAGCAGTCTGTCCCCGTGTCTACTCTCCAATTTTTTCGTTGCATAATATCTCTGGTATTTAATCTATCAATCAGCATTAGCCACAGAAAAACCTTGATTTTGGGCATAGTTTTAGAGGACCAGATAGAGATCATAATTTCATTTCTAGGCACTCTTTCAAACAAAAAACGATAATACCTTGCCGAGGTGTATTTCTCTCCCCAGACAAAACTCCTTGTATCATGAACATCAGCAACGATGGGGGTGTTATCTGAGAGCTGTTGAATAATTTGTAGTTCTTGGAACGCTTCAGTCGACAAGGGCAGATGAAACTTGGAGGTCATGTCCTCAGCAGAAAAAAGAGCAGCAACTGAAATGTCCTCATCCAGAGCAAAGGAGAACAGACGTGGGTACTGATCACAGAGCAAAGTTCCATCTTGCCAGAAGTCTTTCCAGAATAAGACTGACTTACCATTCCCAATTTTGCTCTTCGAGATGCTGCGATAATCCCCAACCAGACTGAAGATGTCTCTCCACCAGAATGAACCTCTACCAGATTTTGTATGTGGTACATTTTCTCCATATAGAGACCACACTAGTTTCACCCAAGGTGTATCAGCATGGCTATAAAATTTGTGTAACTGTTTTATTAAGAGCGCCTTATTTTGGAGTTCAAGATTTTTCACCCCTAAACCTCCACAGTGTCTAGGTCGACACACCTTATCCCATGCCGCTAAGGCGTTTGACGAGGAGGAATCTTCTTCCTTTGCCCAAAGGCAGTGTCTCTGTGCCCTGTTGCACATGTTCAGAATCGTTTTCTGTATCTTAAGGGAACACATGTAGAAGGTTGGCAAAGTAGAGAGCACAGATCTCACAAACTCAAGTCTACCTCCATATCCAAGAAAACGAGCGCTAGCATTCAGTCTTCTTTCCACTAAACCCACCAGTGGAGAGAGATCTTGAATTGTTGGTTTGGTCACCCCCAAAGGCAGACCTAGATAAGTAAATGGCAAGTGTCCCATGGAGCAACCAAAAGTATCAGCCAAGATTTTGAGTTTTTCTTCTGAGACATTGACAGGAATTAGGCAAGACTTCGAGTTATTGACCCTCAAACCTGTTGCCTGTGCAAAAATCTCCAAGACCTCTTTCAGAGCAGATAGCTGAATTGGACAAGCCTGGAGAATTAAGAGTGTGTCGTCTGCGTATTGCACAATAGGGAAGTCTGTGTTGGGAATGTTCAGAGGCGCCACTAGCTGTCCTTCGCAAAAAAAAACCATTAACCATAGCCTGCAGGAGCTCAGAGACCCCAACAAATAAGAGAGGGGAAAGTGGATCTCCTTGTCGAACCCCTCTTCGACAATTGAATTTCTTGCTTGGAACCCCATTGAGCAGTATTTCCGAGGTTCCACTTGACATGAGCATTCTTAACCACATAATCCACCTCTGATTACATCCAAAAGCAGAAAAGATCTTTATAATAGCTTCATGCTCCACAGTATCGAAAGCTTTTGCAAAATCTAATTTTAGAATAACTGTTTCCTCCCTCCCCTGTTTACATTGATGTATGTATTCATATGTCCATCCGACACAATCTTGGATATTTCTCGAGTGTAAAAAACCATATTGATTAACATGAACCAACTGAAGGATTTTTTCTTGAAGTCGATTGGCCAAGATTTTGGTGATCAATTTGAGACAAATGTTAAGAAGGGATATTGGCCTAAAGTCATTAGGCCCCTCAAGTGATAGCAATTTGGGGATCAAAGTGATGAATGAATCATTAATACTTTGTAGATTAACAGTACCTGCCCAAAATTCATCGCACAACCGATAAAAATCATATTTAATGATTGGCCAACACCTCTTTAGAAAATGACCAGAACACCCATCAGGGCCAGGTGATTTGTCCGAGGGCATATAGGCAACCACCTTATCAATCTCATCAATAGTGAATGGCTTAGAAAGATCCTCAAGACCCTCCAAAGGAGAGAAAAATTGGGAGAAATCAAAATCCTCCAAGATAGGGACAGATACACCCAATCTTTCCTTGTATACATGCCATAGGAGTCCTGGCTTTTCTTGATGATCAACAGCCACAGAGCCATCTGCTCGAGTGAGAGAGGCAATAGAATTTTTTCGATATCTGATGGTTGCCATAGAATGAAAAAATGAGGTATTTTCATCCCCAAGCTTAGCCCAACGTGCAGTGCACCTTTTCTTCCAATAATCCTGTTTACAATAGAGGAGATGCTGCAATTTCTGTTTGACAATATTACGAAAATTCCATTCTGTAATATGTAACAACCTCTGTTCCTCATAGGAATCCAACTGTAAGATAACAGAGTTGCAGTTTTTAATCAGAGAGTCTAGAACTTGGAAACTAGAACTCCATTTTCTCAGCCCTTTTCTCAAAAGTTTAAATTTAGCAGATAAACATTTTGCACTGTCCCCTGGACAGTTAATGTCCCAGATATTTCTGACCGTATCAATAAAACCAGGCAACCTGGTCCAGTATGTTTCAAAACGGAACACCTTAGCTTTGGGGATGGAAGACCCAATGGATATCACACAAGGTGTATGATCAGAAGTCGGTCTGGAGAGAGGTTTAACCATAGTGTTAGGAAATTTGAGGGTCCAAGCATTAGAGGTGAAAAACCAATCCAATTGAACCAGTAGGGGGTCAGCTTGCATGTTGCTCCATGTAAATGATCTTCCCTTGATGGGAAGCTCTATGAGTCCCAAGTAACTAATAATCTCATTAAAAGTAGCAATATCGGTCAAATTTGCCCCCTCACGATTGCGATTCTCCACAAAACGATAAAAATTGAAATCGCCAAGAATGAGCCAAAGGGAATCATCAGAAATATCAAGGGAAAACAGCCAGGCAACAAAATTTGCTCTAGCAATCCCTTCACAAGGCCCATATACATTAACTAAGTTGAACACATCAGCAGATAGTTGTGAGGTGAAATTTACAACAATGCCAAAACTTTCCTCCATGAGAACCTGACCCACAAACATGCTACCCACCCAAAGAACTAGGAGGCCTCCCGAAGCTCCCTTCCGAGGGTATAAACACAAATTGATCAAAGCGTTTGGGTGCAAAATTCCTAATGAAGCTAGGGTCAAAAGCTTCCTTTTTAGTTTCTTGTAGACAGACTATAGTAGCATTACTTTCTTCCAATTTGTTACGCAACAAAGGCCATTTAGAAGCATCATTAATACCACGAACATTCCAGCTTAAGACAAACCACAAACGATTACTATTAAAGGTTCCACGATTCATACTGAAGTTCAGATAAAACATAAGCCCCAGCTGGGACAGCACACGCCATAGGCACAACCAAACCATGGTTCATAAACACAAAACGATAATGAAAGCATAAAAAGTTCATGTAAGGAGCCATCAGCATGATCACTTCTTTTCCTGCATGAGGCGCTCAACTGTGAGCTCGTTGGGGTCGATCTGACAGTCCTCAATGCCGATGCGTTGCATCTCTTCAATTTGCAGGACTTCTGGAGCAATAGCTTTGTCAGTTTTACGTGGGCGGCGAGTGTCTGCAAGAACCTGATGACAGTATCCCTCCTTGTTATTGCGAGTGCAATATCTGACAGAAGATTTCACCTTGGGTGCTTCTTGAGTCTTCCTAGGCCTGCCAGGCCGTCTCGGCCCACCAACAGGCCCAGCAAGCGCTTCAGATGGCTGACCCTCAGCCCAGCGAGAATTTGACATATCTCTGTCCAGTTCGATTGGCGCCAAACACAGCTGACCCTCATCACCCAGATACATAGACTTGAAAGCATCAGACCAAGATCCTGTAGCTGGCTTGAGCAGATTCTTCAGAGCAAAAGTAGCCGCTTGGTCCAGGCAAGAAACACCAAATTCAAGTTTGAATACAGTAGCCTCAAAGAGAAAGTCTCTGACTTCAAAAGAGAATACAGTGCTGTCAACCAACTGCTCCTCAATTAAGACAAGAGATGGCTCAGCTTCCACAGGTCTTGCAGCCAAGAACTGAGTTGTGCTGTATATGTAGTTGCTGAAGAATAAAATGAGTTGCTTAAAGCCCTCCAAACCATACACAACAAGTTCATGAGAGTGATGGGAGAATATGGAGCCATTCACTTCAGTAACTCCAGCAGGGACAACTAACAGAGAATTCAGACGGGTTGAGCTTTCACCCACTTCATAAGAGGAATTCAAAGCCCCTGGTAGCTCTTCCACTTCTATCAGACCATTTTCCCCTCCAGCCCTAATGAACTGCAGATCAGAGTGTTGGCGACCATTCACCAAGTCTTCAGCAGCGTCTTCCATGTCAGAAAGAGAAGGGGACCAAGTATTGGGATCATCCGACACGTTCCCTTCAGGTATCACACCATCCATCATAGAGGCACCAGTATAACCAGTGATATGACGCCAGTTTTCTCCCTCATATGGCCATTCACCCCAATCGCCATTATCAACCTGCAAGCCCTGTGGTGCTTCCCAAGCTGCATCTGCATTTTGCTGCTGCGTAGCTGCAGATCATGTGCATGTTGCTGAGCTAAATTCAGAAAAGGCAGAGTATACGGGTGTGGGGAAGCATTCATAGGAGGCACTGTATCTTCATTACCAACCAGCTGTGGGCTAACCGATCTACCATGCAACACATACACAGGAACTGACCATGATCTTCCAAGCACACCAAACTGATTAGGAGCACGAGTGACTACCAGGCTATATGGGACCAATCTAACAGATTTAATTAAGACCTTCACAAGCACTTTGGTCATGTCCAGCCTAGGATTATACCACAGTTCCAGCTTCCCAAACAGCGAGACGGCCTTGTTAATGTAATAATTGGTTTGATAATCCAAAGGAAAGTTCAACATCAACACCCAAGCTTCCCTTTCAAACACTGGTGCCCTCATATTCAACCCCTCATCGTACCGAATAACAGAAAACACATGCAAATCATCCCTATCCATAGTGTGTGGCCCGGTCTCAATCAAATGATCTCTGATGGCAGCAGATCCAAATCTAACCAAACCAACCCCAATACTGTATACTCTACCCGTAACTGGGGCGTTATGGTCCCTATTCAGAATAGTGCAAACCTCTGCCAGTGCTTCTTCCTTGTCGATGTCGTCCAGCTCAGGAAGAACGACGATGATGGCGTATTCCTCGTGCTGCAGCGGTGGATCTCCCACGATCATCAGGCTCCTCTGCAGTCGATCCTCCGGGCTTGGCTCGATGGTGACGGGGCCCGGGATGAAGCGAAATGGCAGAACTGGAAAGTTCGCCATCTCGCCGTCCACCGGAGGAGGCGGCGGCGTAGACGGTGGCGGAGAGGCTGGTAGCGGTGGGGTGATCAGAGGTGGTGATGTAGGCGGTGAGCGCGGAGCACCCGAGGAGGGAGGACGAACAGGGGAAAAACAGGGGAGGGAGCTGCCCTTGCGCTTATAAGCATCCTGATGCCAACATGTCTCGGAAGGAGAAGCGGCAACGCCGTTAAAGACGTTAACCACCTGATTTAGTTCCAAAACTGGTTCCTTGACAGTCCTAATTAGGTCAGGCTGAGGTAACAGATCGACACCTGAAGGAACTGGATCATGCGCATTAAATTCCAAATCCACTTTGAGGGAAGGCTTCTTAATGCGCCAGATTTTCCTATTTGGGCAATGATCAATTATGTGTTCGGCCCGAAAGCAGTTGCGGCACCTACTAGGGCAGGCCCGGCCCATATGGCCCAAGGTATAACAGCAGCGGCATCTAACTTCCGATCCACAATTCTTTTTTAGGTGTCCCCAACATAAACAACGCGAACAGAGCAAATCCGAGCTATCGGGCTTAGGCCCATTAAGCAGATCCCTTATAACTTCTGAAGAAGGAAGGCCCCAAATTCCCGTAGTCCGCTCGATTTCAAAATCCGAGTATCCCGCCTGCCTCTGATCAAGGATACAATTGAGTTGGAGCGGAGAAAATTTCGGATCCTTCATAAAACGGTCATACCAATAATTTGGTTTCCTAAAATTATGCCCAATAAAAGTCCGAGAAATTAAACCGGAATTAATGTGTCCTTGATCCAAGGAGCCTTCCCAAAAAGAACATTTCATGCTGCCCACCACGAAATGACGTTCAAGAATCTTTGAATCCTCATCTGGTGGAGAAGGCAAAGGCAAATCCTGATGAACAGTTTTATTAATCTCCTGAGATGGGAAAGGCACTTTAAAACCAAATTTGGCTAGTTCAGCTGCGGAAGATCCATCAAAAGCATTAGCATCAAGAACCCCAAGAGGAACTTTCACCGCAAGAGAACTTGATTTTGGCACCCATTTCATGTGGTTCTGATGAGAATTAGGCTTGGAGGACCAACCAGAAGTCACATTATTGTCTGATTTATTCACCAGTGGCAGAAAACAAGGGGCAAACCCATCTCCACGAAACAGAGAGAAAGAGCAATGAAAATCTGGCCACACTCTTTCACCTAAAGAGTAAATAAAATGTCCAACTTTATTGGAAGCTACCGAGAATCTGAATCTCTTATCAGACAAACGAACAACCCGGAAACCCACTGCAGATCCTCCCAAACAACATTCCAAGGCCACAGAAACTGCATCTTCGGACAGAGGAAAAGAAGCTTCCAAGAACGAAACCACAAGAAAAATTCCTTGGCAGAGGAGGATGGAGAGAAGTGAACGGGAGACTTGAATCTTCGACGCACCTGATCGGCTAACGCCCGTCCAGGGGAGAAATCCCAAAGGAGCAGCACATCCATGGCCACCGGAGGAAGAGATCACCATGGTCGCCGGCTATGGTGGAGAGAGGGGGTAGAGAGGGGGAGAGCCATTATTCAAAGCATTTATGTTTTATCCCTAAAATAACCCAATCTTGCTAGTATGTCGAAAGTTTTCTTGTATGCATGTTACAATATAGGATTGTCCACCTAGCTCCACATTTAGATAATTTATATTCTTGTCAAGCCTAAATTTGGTAAAAAGAATTCAATTTTGTATATCGAGCTTTGAAAGCCAAGGTGGAGGTGGTAGAGCATGATGAAGAAAGAAGGGAAGATGATGATGAGTGGTGTCCCGAGGAGACCAAGTATGACTACCATGAGTACATGGCTCTTTCCGCAAAATCCTTTTGGGGCAACAAGGGAAAGAACTTAAAGTCATGGGACAACTCAAGAAGCAACTCAAGTGGCCAAAGGTAAAATCGTGAAAGGGTGAGAACATGCTAAACTTGAGGTGGCAAGCATCACTTTGTTGTTGAGTGCCCATTTGAGGAGAGAATAAAATGGTGGCTGACTTGATCGCACTAGATCCCGGTCAATTTCAATTAAGCCAACACTGTGTCGAGAAGGCCTGTGAAGATAGATGGACCGTTTGATCTAGGTCCAACCATCTAAAAAAGAAGTGTAATCTAAAAAAAAAAAGATTGTGGCCTAAGTTATAGTGCAGGCATATTTAAAGAGACGAAGCTAAGATAATATTTGTCCTTCAACATCAGAAAGAGAAACGTACTCCCTCCATTCCAAGAAGAAGGCATATAATCCAGTCAAAATCAATGGCTTCTTTTTGACGTGAAAATCAATGGCTTGTAAGTTTTGCTAGAGTAGAATATCTGAAATATGAAGTATAAGTGTATTTGTCTAATACTGTAGATGTTGATAGTTGCTTCAACTTATTTTGTCCGACTTAGCTAGCTTTGACTACATCTAGACAAATGGTCTCGATCAATAGACGTGCTTTTCTTTGGCTTGAAAGAGACGAGTTAACTGAACAGACACCGCAAAGCAACGGTGAGAGATGAAGGGACGGAGACGGGTGTAATGGCACAGCTAATAATTTCGTTGCGATGGGAGTTAGTTGGTAAAAGAAGCCTGGAGCGTGATGGGAACCGATGGCAACGCCAGGATCGGACGGTGAAGGCGGTGGGCGGTTGCCGTGTTAGGGCATCTCCACCGGCGCGACGCATTTCGGACGCCCAAAAGTGATCGGCAGCGTCCGTTTGCGTCGCCCAGCGGACATATTTTGACCGCGCGTCCGTTTGCGTCTGGGTGTGCTCCCACCGGGGCGATCCATTTTTGAATTGCAACATAGTTTGATCTTCATACAATTCCTTTGGTTTTCTACCACGAGCGATTGATTCAAAAACCAAACATAGAAAGTACATAAAAACTATACAAGACCTAGACTAATTGGTTCCTGACGGGCCGGCACCGTCATTGCGTCGCTCCGTGGCCTGCTTCTCCGCCGCCTCCCGCGCGTCCGCTATGGCTCGGTGCGCCGCCGCGTCCTCTTGCAGTGCCTGCTCCAGCCTCGCGTTGGCGGCCTCGTCCTTGAGCGTCTCGAAAGACGCGACGAGGGCCCGCTGCTCCGCCGCCTTCTCCTCCGGCGTCGGCGCATCGGGGTCATCGGATGACCATGAAATCTCCGAGTCGAGTCCTCGGCCGCGGCGGCGGCCGCCGGCCTGCGGCTGTTCCAGCTCGGTGTCGACCGGCCGCATGGCCCGCCCGCTCCTCCTCCGCTTCCTTCTCCGCTTCGGCCGGGGCACGCGGCGTCCCCGACCGGGTGGAGGAGGTCGGTCTTGTCGTCGGAGTCGAACCCGTCGTCGGAGCTCGAGGCCGGGGGAGGTGGAGTGGGAGGTGAAGGTGGAGGTGGAGGCGAGGCAGCCTGGCCGCGCCCGGCGCTGCTCATGGTGGATCTACTGAGTGGCGCTACGGCAGCGGCGGCTAGGGTTTAGTGCGGAGGAGATGAGATGCTGGCCCCCCTGTTTATATAGGTCCGAGGCACGGCGACGGCCGCGCCACGCGGGGCATCGCCATTACTACGCGCGGCACGCGAGGCAGCCGCAGACTGCCGAAGCGACGCCTCGCTGCCGCATCGCGGCGGAGAAGACGCATCGACGCTTGCGTTTGCTAGCTGCCCACGTCTACTAGCTGCGCACGCTCGCGGAAGCCGAGGCACGCCATTAACGCGGCCCTGCAAAGGCTGCGGCGCGCCGCCCGCAAGTAATGCCGCCGAAGACGAAGCAGTTGTGCCGCTGCCAGGCGGGCCCATGCCAGGACCAAGCGGTCACTTTGCGCGTCCGCGCAGCGTCCACCGAGACGCATACCTGGCGCATATTTGGGCTAGGTTTACGTCTCTGCGGACGGCCCGGTCACTTTGCGTCCCGCCGCTGGAGGTGGTGCGCAGCGCATTTTCGGTCGCGGCGGACGCAAACGGTCGGCTCGGCGTCGATTTGCGTCGCGGCCGCTGAAGATGCCCTTAC
>NC_061511.1:211692066-211775064 GCF_022539505.1 Lolium rigidum | reverse complement strand
GCCTATGTCGGCCGTGGTCCCAAACCATGAGGAAGAGCGGTGCGAGATCCGTCTCCATCACCGCCGGCCGGCGATGCCGAGGCTAGGACGGAAGGAGAGGATCGCGCCGCCGAGTTCCGGGTTTGCTGCGCCGCCCCCATCACCGCCCGCCCGAAGGTCGCGACGAGGAAGAGGAGAGCTGCGCCCCCGGATCAAGGCCATGCCGCCGCCACCATCACCGGCCTCCCGGTGAGGGGCCGCGCCGCCACCACCCGCCACGGTCGGGGCCATCCCCCGTGCGGAGGCTAGCCTCCTTCCGCCGCACGGAGGGATCATGCGAGGAGCCCCGCCGCCCCCATCACCGGCCGCGCCGGCGGCCGCCGGCGACGACCTCCGGGGACGACGAGGAGGGCGGGAGGAGGAGGGGAGGACGGCGGCGGCGGCGGCTAGGGTTTCCGCCCTAGGTCGCCCAGGAGGGGGACGACCCGAGCGGTGTCCTTGGCTAGTTTTCTTGCCTATTATGTAAACTAGATCATCATCAGTAGTTAAACTGAGAGTTGGACTGGTGCATGATACTTGGTCCCAGCTAAGCCTCTTCATCTGACTCATCAAACCCGAGTCAATGATAGAGATATCATGATTGTGAACTGTGAAGCTCTCGTGCCAATCTAGGGAAGAAACCATCCTTTTCCATATGGTGATTGTCCATCCTTGCTTGATGGAGACTCTTTTATCGACACTAGGCTCTTGAAACTTGAGCTCGACGAATTTGATCATGTCATTTACGACAACAACGTCTCGAAAAGGCCTTAAAGAGATATGACGCAACTCGATGCATGGTTCAGGCACCGGCCATTGCACGAGACGCATCAACGGGTTCTCATCTAGCACATGACACAAGAGAATACCACACCAAAGATCGACCCAGCCGAGGACCCCCCTTCCAACTGAAATTACCCTAGTGCCTGCATGATTAAGCACCTTGCGATTGTTTGTCTCTGGGTCACTAGCCATAAGAGTCCGCTTAGTGGTCCACACTTTGCTGTCGGACCAGAACACCCTAAGATCATAGCTCACGCTGTGAGATGCGCGGTTGTACCGTCGAACAGGAATCACGACAGCATAGTGGTCGCTCACGCCGTCGCAGCAGAGAGGCAATATGCCGACTGCCTTGTCATCATAGTCGCGAGGAGAAGGCATAGGGATAAGATCGAGCAGTGGTTTACTTGGGCCGGCACTGTAGACGAAGTAGTCCTCAAACGCGATGTCGTTAACGCTGCTAGCGAAGGAGATGACTAGGAACACAAAGGCCTGAGAAGAGCTGAGGACGAGAGGATCTCCGTCAAGGTGCCACCTTTCCGGGCCAAGGCAGTGAACAAAGCAGACAGAAACGCCCGGTGGATCAGCGAGCTGAAAGGACACCATGACGGGGAAGCCTCGGCTCGTCAAGGTTCGGGCAGTAGTCCCATTACTACAGTAGCCTGTGCGCGCTATACTGTCCACGAGTACCCATGGCCGACTATTGCGGTCTCGGCGGTTCTGCATGGCGGACGGGCGATCCATATGAGGAGCAGGCGGCGGAACGGAGCGGAGCGGAGTTGAGGCAGATATTGGTGGCGACCGCCTAGATCGGTTCCGAGCGTGAGCCGAATCGTGTGTCAAACTAACTGGTACCCGGATATGGTGTCAAATAGGAATCGGCCCACGAGTAGCCCAGTGGATTGGCGAGCAAGATATCCGCGTGCTCTTGGCCCGACCGGTCAGTGGCATGTTCCCTCAAAAACAAAAAAGGTCTGTGGCATGTCCCCAGTCAATAATCCTAGACTTACGGATTCTCTAGCTATAGAAACGGGAAAATATTTAGTAATACCACACCTCACATGATATTATGATACCACTTCATAAACTTTAAATTATAAGTGTTAAAAAAATTAAAACAAATTTGTGGCTGTTGACAAGATGTGTCTTTACGTTCTCTATATTTTTCACATCCTAATTTAAAATACACCAAGAGAAACAAAAAAGATAAATGATATGTGAATAGTGGCATGTGTTTTTGTCTTTATGTGACACTATTCATGCTTGATTTCTCATTTTGTTTCTCTTAGGGTATTTGAATTTTGTTATAAAAGTTACAGGGCACGTAGATACACATCTTGTGAACACCCAAAATTTTAATTTTGAATTTTTTGATATTAAAATTTTAAATTTTGAAGAGTGGTATCATGGTACGAAATAAGGTGTGGTATCACTAGATATGTTCTACAGAAACACCTACGGACTGATGTGGAAGAAACCGATTGGTTCAGTTTGCTTTCCTAGGTTAAAAATCGGAAACACCATCCCTGCCTGTTGTGTACATGATGAGTCTGTAAGCGAAAGAAAATGTCCGTACGTGTAGCATTACTCCTTAAAAATTTCTAGCCCCCGAGTCGTTCGGGTGTGTTTTATAAGAGAAACATTGAATCGAAACCCCCCGAGTATCGGGTGTAAAGCGATAATAAACAAGACTATAGAACTTATCTTTATTAACGCCGAAATACGGAGGTACACTATGATTATTTGGAAGCAACCGAAGGTCCATAGGGCAACGGATTCGATATCATGGATATGAAGCCTTATTTGTAAGTAATATAAATTACTCGGCTAAGAAGCCTGGCCATGGGCCGTATTCTTCAATACGAATGCTAAGTACTTAAGCGTAGAAGCGACGTAGTTGCTGGACGTTCCACGAGTTTGGCTCCATCTGACCCGTTTTCTTGTCCTTAATCCGGTATGCTCCTCCGGGGTTAACTTCTGTGATGATATAAGGCCCGATCTAGGGGGACTCGAGCTTTCGATGTTTTTCTTGCTTTAATAGAAGGACTAAGTCATCGACCTCAAAAGATCGAGGCCTTAGTCAACAACTATGGTAATTTCTCAGGTTCTGCTGATACCCTGTTGCCCGAGCAAGTGCCACATCGCAAGCTTCATCCAGTACGTCCACATCATCTTCGAGTGCCTTGGTCGATGCGACCTCTTCATGTCCTCTGACTCGTGGAGCATTGTGTGTAATTTCGACTGGAAGCATAGCTTCAGCACCATGGACCATGAAGAACAGAGTTTCTTTTTTTGGCTGTGTTTGGAGTTGTTCGTAAGGTCCATAGGATGGAGGGGATCTTGTTGACCCAAGCGCCCTTGGCCCTCTTCAACGGTGTTAGCAACCGCTTTTTAATGCCACTGCAAATGAGCCCGTTTGCCTTTTCAACTTTACCGTTCGTCTGCGGGTGCGCTACTGAGGCAAACTTCAATTGAATGCCAAGCTTTACACAAAACTCCTTGAAATCCCCTAAGGTGAAGCTAGAGCCATTATCTGAGATGATACTACGAGGCAGGCCGAAGCGGAAAAAAATTGACTCTACAAAATTCACCGCTGCCGTTGTCTCGGCTGTTGTAACTGGTTTTGCCTCAATCCACTTTGTAAACTTGCCGACCGCTACAAGCATATAAACATGTCCTCCAGGAGAAAACTTGTGTAGTTGTCCAACCATATCTAAACCCCACTCAGTGAAGATCCATGCTAGAGGTATCAGCATCATCTCTGCCACCCGTGCTTGAGGTTTCTTGGCAAACATCTAGCATCCCTCGCACGTTTTGACAATCTCCTTGGCGTCTTCCACAACAATTAACCAATAGAACCCTGCTCTGAAAGCCTTGGCTATGATCGCTCGATAAGTTACATGATGACCTCAAATCCCTTCGTGTATGTCCTTGAGGATAGCCTGCCCTTCCATGGATGTGACACACCGTTGAAGTACGCCCGTGATGCTCCTTTTATGTAACTCACCGTTCACTACTCGAAAAGCTTGAGTGTCGTGGATATGACCACGACAGGTGCTACAGGGTGCAGCACTTCATTGATGTGGGGGCAAGGTAGCGTAGCCATCTGCGGAGCGAGGTGCACAGGACACGAGGTTTTACCCAGGTTCAGCCCCTCCGGAGAGTAAAAGGCCTACGTCCTGCTAGATATATTGCTCATTAGTGTTTTACAATGGGGTGGCTCAGTCGGCCGGAGGACCAAGAGCTATGGAGGTGAGGGAGAATGAGATCGGATCCCTTCTAGGGTTTAGCTCGGGGGTTTATATAGGAATCCCCAATTTAGGGTTTACATGAGGATAATATCTTATCTCAACAATCGCTATAAGGCCGGGATCCTTTATCCCGCGCCCAAGTTATCTACAACTTCAGTCGCCTGGCCCTCCGGGCCAATCGCCATATCCTTCATGGTTTAATCCCAGCCACTCAGGGTTTTAGGCCTAGTCGCTCTTGCCGACGGGACCCCTTCTTGGGCCTTCTCTCCTGCGGCGAGTGAGACCAATGGTGGACCCCTTTTGGTGTATCCCCATCAGTACACCAGCCAGTTGGTGTGAACCAGTTGGCGTAAGGCAGTTGGCGTGGGCTAGTCGACGTGAGCCAATCGGCGCGAACCAGTCGGCGGAAACTAGTCGGTGTAAGCCGGTCGACGAGAGTCAGTCGGCGTAAGATGTCAGGAAGGCACACCTGGCGGTTCCAACGGCTAGTTTCACGTTGACCGAGGCGCGAGCCGTTGTGCCGTTGTTGACCATTGGAGCTCGACGTGACAGGTAACGGCTAGCTAACGGCCCGCCAGTTGACTCCGCCGCAGATCTGGATCGCTGATTTCCAGGCGCCGACTTCGGGGGTGGATTTGGATGGCGCATATCCTTCCTTATCCGGGCCGACTGCGGTGGTATGAAGCGAAGAACACGCCCTAGGGCACAGCATTTAACCCCACTAGATGACCCGGTGCGTCCCGGCGCACATGCAAATCAGAACGGTAATGTTGAAGAACAAATGGCAAAAGCAAATGTTGAAGAACAAATGGCAAGAACGAATGTTCAATAATTGGTCGGAAACATTATAAACTGAGTGGCATACTTCATCTACCTGGATGGAAAATACCTTTCTTTTGTACTGTTCTACATATTTTTCGAGGTGGAATGGAGATACTATTTAATTCATTTGTTGTAATAATACTGACTTAAACCTTAGTTTTGACAACTGTAATTGTTCATGTATTGTAGAATTAAGGATATGGAACTGGGGGATATATTCTTCCTGACTTTTCCCTAACTCCGAGTCAACCGACGCGACCTTCGCCCGCCGGTGAGCTAATGTAACCGGTATGAATCATACATGCTGCTGAAAAACCAAACTAAAATAAAATATAGTCTTGGCTAGTTGATACATTGTACATAGGTCAAGTGCGATAGCATGAATTTCCACATAGGTAAACAGGATAGTCCATAGCACAATATTACATAACACGGGTGACAGGGAACCAAGATGCTCTGTACAAAAATATCTTCAAATCTTAGTGATTTGGTCTTACAACTGACATTACTCCATTGATCGGTCAGATGACCATCTTGGGTTTAATATCCTTGATGCCCCAAATACGCCAGTGTCATCCGCAGCAAAAGCTGATCTGATCTTGTTAGGGAAGTAGATATGATGCATCTTATTCCGATGCAGAGCAAAAGAAACACGGGAGCTCGCCTACCTAGCCTGCAAAATAATCTGACTCAGAGCGATAAATTTATAACAAACTCATGTACATTAGGATTGTAAGATACACCATGTTTGTATTTTGTCTAAGTGGCTCAATTAGATACCGACGGTACTAAATCATCAGGAAAAAGACTGGAAGATTTATAGTGGATGCGCATGGAACATGTGATTACTAATAAAAACATAAGCATGTACTCTTCTTCAATGCTTCTGATCAGCTGGACCAAGGCAGAAATCCTACATGAGCTATGTGGTTGGCCCGAGGAAAAATACTTGTTTGCTACATAACGAGGAAGATAAGCAGAGCAAAAGAAATGTAAACAACTACTTGTGCAGCTTGTACAATTCATAGGCAATTACACTTGAAGCAAAACAGAGATAGAACATGCATATTATAATTACATAGCTGGTCAATACTACGTGTTCCATTAGAAGGGATCAAGAGCATATCTAAAGTTTAGTCTAGCCGAGCCCTTGAGCTGGGCACGTAGGCTCCTCCTCTGCTAGCAGAGGCTGTACCTACAAAGCGTGCTTTAGAGCAGCCTCCGCTTATACGCATTAGAATTTACAGTCACCACATACATTTTTTTTCGAAATGGGGAGTTTAACCCCGGCTTCTGCATCATGATGATGCACACGGCCTTTTATTAATAAACAAGTATCAAAGTCTTACATAAGTCGTAACTCAAACATCGCGTACGGTCGATACAAAAATCAACCAAGCGAAACCAAAAGGACATCATAAAAGTGGGCATCATGGTAGCCGCCTAGTATGCCGCCAGCCAGCCTGGCACAAGATATCCCGAGCGACCGTCAGGAGCCGTGTGCATCCAGAAGCCATGGCATCCCGTAGTCCCTCCGGCGAAAGGAGAGCCCATAGCTGAACCCAGTGATCCATCATATGAATAACCTGCAAATAGTGAAAAGATTGTTTTCTATTAAATATAAGATCATTTCTTACCCTCCAAATAGACCAACATAAAGCAGATACCCCAACACGGATAAAAGCTTTAGACTGTCTATCTACCCCATTTAACCAATTTCCAAACAAATTTGTAATATTAGTTGGGGGCGGAAGATTGAAAGTGAAATTAACCGTACGCCAAAGAAGCTTAGCTAATGGACACTCAATGAAAAGGTGTTCAACAGTTTCCTGTTCTCCACAGAAAACACACTTCATACATCCATTCCAATTCCGTTTAGCTAAATTATCTTTAGTTAATAAAACCTTGTTGCTAAGGAACCACATGAATATTCGTATTTTTAAAGGGACTTTGACTCTCCACAAATATTTTCTCAAAAATGGGGTATGATCACTCATAAGATCTTCATACATAGATTTAACCGTAAATATACCATTAGATGTCAAATCCCAAACAAAACGATCCTGTTCATCATTAAGATTTACCGTCATTAATTTGCGGCATAACTGCAACCATGAAGTCCATCTATTTCCCAATAACGCCCGTCTGAAACTAATATTCAGTGGGGTTTGAGCTAACACATGAGCTACCGTTACATTCTTGTGACGCGCAATATTATATAATGACGGATATTGATGCGCCAGAGGGGTTTTCCCTAACCAAACATCCTCCCAGAAACGAGTATTCATACCATTTCCGATTTTAAAAAATCCTCTATTAAAAAACTCTTCCTTCACATTCATTAGGCCCTTCCAGAAAGAAGAATCTGTGGGTTTTGGTTGTACTGCCGATAAAGTCTTATGCTTTAAATATTTATTGCTTAACAATTCCTGCCATACCCCGTCCTCATTAAGCAATTTGAACAACCATTTACTTAGTAAGCATTTGTTTTTGAGTTCAAGTACCTCAATACCTAAGCCACCTTGATCTTTAGGCCTACAAACAATATTCCATTTTGTGAGCCTATATTTTTTCTTATTTTCATCAGATTGCCAGAAAAACCTAGATCTATAGAAATCCAATCGTTTCCTTACCCCAACAGGTATCTCAAGAAAGGATAACATAAACATAGGTAAACTAGTTAAAACTGAATTAATAAGAACCAATCTATCCCCATAAGATAACAATTTTCCTCTCCAGCATCCCAGTTTGCTTTCAAACCGTGTTTCAACTGGATACTAGTCGGAATTTTTCAGTTTCCTGTAATGGATCGGAATACCTAAATATTTAAAGGGGAGAGATCCAACATCACATCCAAAGATCTGTTTATATTGATCTTGTTCCTCCTTTGCCTTTCCAAAACAGAAAAGTTCACTTTTGTGGAAGTTAATTTTGAGTCCCGACAATTCTTCAAATATGCATAAGATTAGCTTCATGTTTACAGCTTTGAGAAGATCATGTTCCAAAAAAAGGATTGTATCATCGGCATATTGTAGTATAGAGATACCCCCCTCAACAAGATGAGGAATGAGCCCTCCAATCTGACCATCATTTTTTGCCCGTTCAATTAGAATGGCAAGCATATCTACAACAATGTTGAATAACATCGGGGACAAAGGGTCCCCTTGCCGCAAACCTTTTTTTGTTTGAAAATAATGACCAATATCATCATTTACCTTTACTCCCACACTCCCACCTTGAACGAATTTCTGAATTAAACTACACCATTGTGTAGCAAAACCTTTCATTCTCAAAGTCTGTTGTAGAAACGACCATTTAACTTTGTCGTATGCTTTCTCAAAATCAATCTTAAATAATACCCCATCTAGTTTTTTTGTATGAAGTTCATGAATTGTTTCATGGAGAATAACAACTCCTTCTAAGATATTTCTCCCTGGCATAAACGCCGTTTGTGTTGGCTTGATAACTTTTGGGGCAATCCCCGTTATTCTATTTGTGCCAACTTTTGTAAAAATCTTGAAACATACATTTAGTAAGCAGATAGGTCTGTACTGTTGTATCTGTACCGCATCCTCCTTTTTGGGTAGTAGAGTGATGACCCCAAAGTTAAGTTTGTAAAGAGACAATTCTCCTATACTCAACTCATTAAATAGTGCCATTAAATCCAATTTTATTACATCCCAAAATTTTTGATAGAACTCCGCCGGAAAACCATCAGGACCCGGTGCTTTATTATGTTCCATCTGCGATATCGCCTCTAACACTTCCTCTTCAGTAAAAGGGTTTGTTAAAATATCATTTTCATCCGCTGAAATCTGTGGTATATCATGATTCACATCTTCAATGAGGGAGATGTTGGTTGATTCTGGTGGTCCAAATAATTTTTTATAAAATTCAGTTATATATAACTTCAGGTTGTCTTCTCCAACAATAGTCCCTTCTTGTTGTTCTAACTGAAAAATTTTCTTTTTTCGATGTTTACCATTTGCAATCAAATGGAAATACCTCGTATTGTTGCCCCCCTCTTGTATATGTTTAACTTTAGCGCGTTGAGCCCACTTAGATTCTTCCTCCCGCCTTAACTTGCTCAAACCCTCATTCGCTTTTTTAAGTTCTTCTCTTTCATTCGGATTCAATGGATTAGTTTCCGCTTTAATATCAAGTCGCTCAATAATGTTTAACAATCTCTCTTTCTCCTTTTTGTATTGCCCACTTTGATTTTTTGCCCAACCTTTAAGAAATTTCCTAATATGTCTCAGTTTGTTTAGCCAAATATCAATAGGATTTAAGCCATATGTCACCGAATTCCACTCCTTCCGTATCATCTCAAAAAAACCTTCTTGTTTCAACCAATGTAACTCAAAGGAGAATTTTGAGATATTACCCAGGTGAGCTTTGACCCCTGAGTCAATAAGAATCGGTGCATGATCAGACTCCGCCCTTGTTAATGCTCGAACGGTTACTAAAGGAAATTTCTGTTCCCAAGCAATTGAAGCTAGAACTCTATCTAACTTCTCATAAGTAGGTTCGTCTCGACGACTGGCCCACGTATATTGTCTCCCTGAGAGAGCAATTTCTCTTAAGTTTAAATGTTCAATAATTGCATTAAAAACAAAAGGCCATCTAGCATTAAAATTATTGTTGTTCTTTTCTTCCCTCTTCCGAATAATATTGAAATCACCACCTACCAACATAGGTAGTGTTTCAGACTCACATGTTCGCACTAATTCAGCTAAAAATTCACCTTTGTGCAAGTCCTGAGCAGCCCCATAGACTGGCACCAAGATCCACTCAAAACCATCTCTTTTGCATTTTATATGTAATTTAACACAAAAATCCCCAGTAGTTACCTTTATCACCTGTAGGGTATCTGAATTTATTCCCACTAGAATACCTCCAGACCTACCATGAGGGGGTAAACAAAACCAAGAATAGTTGTAACCTGCCGCAAGTTGATTCAGAAAAGGTATAGAGAAGTTTGATCTCCCAGTCTCCAACAAGGCTAGAAAATCAAGCTTGTGTTCCCTAATAGCCTCTCTGACAAACAAATGCTTGGCAGTATCTCCAAAACCCCCTGGATTCCAATTCATACCTTTTAGACTCTGCATCATGAGAATTGTTTTTTAATCCTTCTCCTAGTACTTTTGCGAATATTATTAGTATCATATGTTTTCCTTTGTCTAGTTTTTTTTCCCTTGATAGCCGGTTTTAAAAGTTCCACTGGATCATCAAAATCAAGTGGAATACTCTCATCCTCAACTAAATCCTCACAAAGAGTAGATACTTTAGACATGAGAAGAGTCGATGGCCCCTCATCCTTATTCATATTCTCATCGACATTCTTTTGCAACATTGTTAAGATTCGGTTCTCCTCTAAACACTTAATCCCCCTAATAGACTCTGACACCTCCATATCATTTTTCCCCAGGGATATACCTAATGACCCCGCTCTATGAATAAAATCAGATTCTGGAATATTAACAATGGATAGCTTTGGGATTAACTGCTTACCTGAAGTAAGAGGATCATCACGCATCTGTGCCCTCTTCATAGCTTTGTCTATCTGTGTCATATCCCCATCTATCTGATTCCCCAGTCTAGTGCTAGATCGCACTCCATCTGAGGGCTTAGGAATGCCCCCAAAAGCAATAACTTGCTCAACAGTAGGAACTAGCACAGTATCATGAGAACAATCAATAAGCTTAATAGACATGGTAGATTCTATACAAGTTGCAGATGAAATAGATGAGTTACCCTTGACATTTTGGGGCGAGGCAATCCTCACCCTCTCTTGTTTATCATATAGTTTCTCATCTCCTCCATGCACTATAAACTCATCTCCCACATTCTCTTTTGCCAAATCCAAAGCACCCACTGTACTATGAGAAGTCCCTGTATTAAAAAGATTACCGCCGGCCATCAAGAAAAAATTTTCATCAACTTTCGAATTTAAACATAAATTTTCATAAGCTGAAACGTGGTTCGTACCAGAAGCTACAGCAGCATTAAGCACAGAGGATCTGGAGGCAGTATCAAATCTTGCCTCCAATGATTGCCCCTCAATTGGCCAATCATCAGCTCTGGGAGCACTGCCGGGTCCGATCTTCTGCGGCCAAGACCGCGCATGCACGTTCAGTTTTCCCCGGCCCGGCGTAGAAGATCCATGGCCCCTTCTGTTCTCAGCAGCAGCTGGCAGAGGAGATGCTCCACTTGCCGACACATGCATGTGGATCTTCTGCTCCAAAAAGCGAGCTCCACCAGCATCCACAACGGCATCATTTGCCACAGCCAATCCAACTCTTGCTGCCGAGCGAATAGAGCTACCGCACGTGGCCGACCCCCCTTCGCTAGAGCTCTTCCCATCGACTGACGGCACCCCGTCCGAGGGAGAGGCCAGCCGCTGCTCCCCTGCATGCTTGTACTGCTTTTCACTGCCAACCTGCGACACCAATCCCGAAGCCACCTTGGGCGATCCCAAGATGGATAAACCTGGTACACAATCAGCATATGAATCAGCACAACTCTTGTCTTTTAGCCGAAAAAGGTCTGAAAGTAAAACATTGGTACAAGGCCCATTTGGACTCAAATTTTGATTAGATAAAGTATCACCTGTAGGACTAAGGGGTATTTTAATTGACCCAATGTTAATCTCCTGACTATATTGAGCCAATTGCATTCCTTGGACACCATCACTAATAGAAGCATTTTGTCCTCCATTAGATGATGCATTCATGTCATCTTGCCCTTTTGGATCCATATCCATTGCATTACCTCCTTCTTTATTATGTTCACCATTAGCAGCATCTTCATTTCCATCACCTCCATTGTCAATGTCAACCATATCAACCAACTGATCCTCATTGGCATCCTCTAGTTCAAAAAAAAGCTTAAAAAAGCCTCTTCTAATGAACATCTCCGAGTCTTTAGGAATAAGCCTACGGTCCAAACATCCAATCTTGGTTCTAAGCACCTTATGTTTCCTGGTATATGCCATGTCCACATCTAGCGTCTTGCCAAAAAGAGTGCCCACACCCCATAAGGACAAATAATCAGTTATAATATCACTAGGCAAACCAGTCACTCGAACCCAAACTTCAGGTAAAGAATACATTGGCTCCTCCAAAGAAGACCAAATGTCAAAAACTAAGATAGATTCCCTATCATTGCAAATATAAGTACCAAGATTTTTGAGGCATTGCACTTCCTGTTTACTTGGCAATTTGACCCTGTATATATTATCCTTGAGATGGAAAACCTCCCAATTGAACTTGTCAGAAGGCACAATCTTCTTGAGTTGTTCAATAATTTCAGGAATAGTCATAGCCTCTCCATCTACAGTAATCTTAGCTAATCTTGGGTTCTCCACCTTTGCCTTAAAAGCACCACAAGCAAGCTCAAAAAACATCAGCGCCTCATTTGCATAGCCATGAAGAATTGCTGTTGGCTTAGGGGTATGAAGTAGATGGCAAGCATTAGTAGCATGATGCACAGACTCACATAGGTCGCAGAAAGGAGTGGGACAGTCGTCAATGTGATGCCCAGGTTGCTTACACCGGAAACACCCTGACTTATCCTCCTTCTTCTTCTTCTGAGGTCCTTGTCCTTCCTTATCCTTTGCGTTGAACCCTGTCCCCTGATTATCCTGTACCTCAACTGTTGCTTGTGGAGCAGCATTAGACGTCGCAACCGAAGTCATCACCTGCTGTTCCGCACCTCCTGCCAAAGCTGCCGTCGAAGGAGCAGCTTGAGATGGTTCACTGACTTTGGTTGCAGCAGTGACCGCAGCAACGACTGCCTGTACAGTCTGTTGAAGCAAATTAGCGTCAATAGTGGCTCGTGATTCAGTTTCACGAGGCCGGTATTGATAATGCCGATCAGATTGCCATCTCTGCTGGTGACCACCATACCCACCATTACTTCCCGAAGAGAAAGCATGGTTCCGCTGATAGTTAGCAGGTCTAGGTTGGCGCTGGTTCTCATTGTTCATGCCCCCCATGCTACTGCTTTCTCCTTGCACAAAGTTTGCCCCACTTCCCAAACCAGGCTGATCAGCGTTACCTTGAAAAGCATGGTGTCCGCCACGACCAGCTCCCTGCCGGCCACGCGGAGCAGCGCCACCGCGCCCTTGGAAGCCGCCACGGCCCTGGAAACCGCCTCTCCCCTGGTATCCGCGTCCCTGGTAGCCGGCCCGACCCTGGAAACCACCCCGGCCGGCGTGGAAGGTACCACGTCCAGGGTTGAATCCGCCACGGCCACCATCACCGTTCATCCCGGACGGCAAATCGCTCCGCCGCCACACCGGCTCTCCAGGCTCTTTTTTGCGCCAGCAAAACCCTAACAACTTTCGGAAGGCGTGCCCCGCAATCGAGGCCCCTACCCTGACTTGTCGTGGCACAAAATCTCTGTCCGATCTTGCCCACTGCGAGCAACGATTTCTTGCTATCGTCTGGTTCCAACGAACCGGATTATTATTTGGGCTGGCCCGCCCTCGAACCAGGCCCAAATCAGAATTATCGGAGCTGTTTGAAATATTCAGAATTTTCGGATCGGGAATAAAATCAGAGCTCGCCGGCGGCCGATGCCTCCGGCGAACCACCGTCCAACCGCCATCATCATCATCTTTGAAAACAGATGGCTCCATGACTGGCATTGCCAAAGACTTGATTTTTGCCACACTCGTGCCCAACGACACCGGAGAAGAAGAAGTCATACCTAAATCCGAAGCGAACACCATGGATGCCCTGGTTGCCATCCGCTGCGCGTTCCGCTTCGCAATCCGCTTGATGGTCCGCCGCTCGACGTCCTTGGAGTCATCAACGATGTCTATGCCGTTCACCGGGGACGGAGTACGGCACAGATACGCAAAAGACTTGTCGGAGTCGTCAGTTGTCGGCGAAAGCTCCCCATCTTCTTCGTCCTCTTCATCGTCGGATGATTGAAGCAGCCAGAAGCGGCTTCCCCCGAGCCACTCCGGCGTTCTCTCCCTCGCCGGCGATGGGGTGACGAAATCGCCGCCCAAATCGCCCCCGCAATCACCGCTCTCCCTAACGGTCATTTCCCAGTGCCGGTTGTCATGGTTGATGAATCGAAGATTTCACGAGAATCTGTATTGTGCGGTTGGAGACCAAACAGCGACCTTGCAGCGGTGCAGGTAATCCTCTTTGTCACGCTCCCGTCCCTCTCGTTCTCCTCCGGCAAGGTACAGTGCCTTGGCCCTTCAGCCCTGTGGTCGACCTCCACCGAGAAGAGGATGGGGCGACCACCACCCGAGCCTCCGACGTCCCGTGCAGGCAGGGCGCCGGCTGTCCTCTCCCCTGTCCTACCGCCCCACACTACCATCCCCTCTCCATGTGCCCTCCCTGTGTGCCCTCTGCCTTCTCCCTCTCGGTCTCACCTCTCTCAATCTTGGTTCCTTGTGTTTGTTTGGTAAGATGGGTCGTCGTCCCTTGCGCCGCGGCGGGTAACCCTAGGTCGTCCGGCCAGCTCGACAGTGGTCCTGACCGACCTTCATGCCGGTTATGGCGCCAGCCGACTCGCTAGGAGGCTCCTCAAGTATGTTCCCTTTACTCTAATGTTTTCTGTGATTGCTATCATCTACTCTTGCCCCCTATGTTGGAGATTGTTGTATCAGTATCTCCTTTGCCATAGCTTGTGCCTTGAACAAATAGATCAACTCAAAGAGTGCAGACCGGATGTTTAGTTATTTATACAGATGGATAATTTACACCCTTGAGTTGCTACTAGCCAAATCTGACGGCAAGAAAGTTTACATCCATGTATCTGCAAGGTCCATGGGTACTCAGCCTTTTCTCGTAATCATGTTTGTCAAGGATTTCCTTCATATTATCTTGAGTTATGTACCTGAATTCTTACCTTAAAACTAAAATGCGGGCTAGAATGGTGACAGGAAGTAATGTTTTGTGCATCATGAAGTAGTGGTCGTGTTGTAGCAAGCCTGTTAGTTTTCATTTAGCAAGTGACTTTTTTTGTGCAGTATACAAGCATTAAGAGATATGTTGATTATTTCATTTACATGGTGGTTCCTAACTTCTGTAATGTAGCTGCAAACTGATGATGCTTTGCTTGATTATCTGATACTTTCTAGCATATTATTATCTGATACACCAAGATGTATGGAGCCATGAATTGTTCTCTTCACTTTGTATTCTAAGCTGAATTTCACTGGTAATATTATCTTATTTCACATGTGTGGGTTTTAGTTGGTACCCATCAGAATACAAGAGGATATTGCTTCTCTTAGTAGGGTATTGGGTTGTCTGCTCCGAAATCCATTGGGTCGCTAACTCGCAGTTGTTTCTTTGAAGCGATGCATACCTGAACCAACTTCACAGCTCAATGGTAGGGTATTTCTTGGCACGAAAACAGCTCAGCGAGATCTGCCATATAGTTGCGGAACCGATGCATAGAGAAAGCATCTACAACAGATATGTTTCCTCCCTTCTCAACCTCAAATAAAGTTGAACCCAAGGAATTTCATATTAGAAGAAGAAGCCATAGTAGTAGGAGGAAGGAAACCTTTTCATATAGTGATAATATTATGAAAAGGTTCCTTCCTCCTACTACCATGGCTTCTTCCTCTAATATGAAATTCCTTGGGTTCCTCTAATATTATTGCATTAGTGTAGAATGCTACTGGGTCTTCACACGCATCATCGAAATTATTTGGCAGTTCCATACATCATTGTTTCATTCATTCTGTATTAGAATGTGTTGGTGTATTTAAACATTTTCTAAATTATTTTATTTTCTCGCTAGGAGATTGGCTAGGGGTGGAACCAGCGAGCACCATGTCGGGTGGTTACTATTGGCAGTGCTTGGGTGGCATCGGCATTTTGCTGAGTGGCTTGGCGGCCTCGGCATTGGTGCGGGCGGGGCATGCCAGTGGGGTTCAACATGAAGGTCTTATGAAGGTTAATGCTTCTTTCTTTTACCTTTCGACATTTTATTTCTTGACTAAATTCTTTAGAATGCATCACCAAAATTATGCTGCTTGGTGTAATCAAAATAATATCAGTGGACGGCCCATACACATTTTTGCTATGAAGTTTTTATATGGAATTGAGATAGATCAAAAAAATACAACATTTTTTACTTACCTCAAGAAACTTAATTATGAAGCATTAAATGTAGTTAGCCTAAAACAGAAGAAATAATAAACCTAGGAAATTTGTAGCTAATGTTACATAAAATCAATAACAGTGATCAAGTGAATGAACAACCAAAATGATTTTGACACAATCATCCATAAGTAAATGGATATACTGATAATACGGGTGTGCTGAGATCAGAGTTTTAATATTAAAGATTATTTTAACTTTTACGAACCTGCTAAGCTTCACTTCTTGAAATGCTCTTACAATCCATATGCTTACAATTCTTCAAGCAAAGGCTATCGCATCTACAATGATTTGAGGCCGCTACGAGAACATTTGTTTATGATTTAGTTCTGGTATTCTGTGCAGCAAAGCATGTCAATCCACGGGACGCCAATTGTGTACATGTCACACAAAAGGAAAACGAGAACAGCGAGCTATTTATGCAGTTCCTCACTGGCGGTGAGGCAACAGTGGAATCATCAGTTTGTGTTGGTTGAGAACGTGATTGCTTGTACCATCTAGGTGACTAACTTATATAGCAAAACTTTGGTAGTGGAGGGTTAGTCCATTCTGCTATACAAGTATGCACAATGAAGGTCACTGCAATGGTCACCTCGTCAACAAAAAAAATCGCGGGTTGCTTCATCTAATTATGCTATTCCACACATTCTAATAATTCAAAAAGATCCTAGATCCAGTGTGGAAGCAATTTCGCAACAGATTTATGTGTTTTTATTTCGGCTTTCCCTACCTGCTGAAAAACTTTACAATGAGTTCGATGAGATATTTTAGCAGCTAGGTGAGATCAGTGTGACCTTTAGGAAATCTTCATTATACAATTGGTTTTCTGACATGTAAATATATAATGTATTTCTTTTCTCACTCCTCAGCTTCTATGGCAACTGAAGTGACCGTTGTATATTTGCAATCGGTACTTTAATTCTCAACTAGCTAATTGCCTGTAATTTTCTCGTTAAATAGTTACTCATAGTATAAGTCGGCTGAAAATGTAATATTCCAACTACAGACTCATAGTATAAGTCGGCTGAAAATACCTGGGAGTATAATGCTTCGGCTCATATATCCCTTTTACTCATAAACGACTATGATGCCTAAATAACACTTGTATTTTCTTGTTTGCAGTTTCAGTGATGGGTAGATGAATTGTCAGCTTCGCATTAATCAAGAGATTTCCAGCAGGTTGCATATGAGGTTGGGATTTAATAGGTTTGGATAAGGAGGGCGTTGGAAGTGTAATGCCTTAGATGCAACCGGAGGTACTGTTATGCCTTCCTTTCGTGAGCCTGGTACTTTGATTTTTTAGTTTGCTTGTGATTTGCTTGATTAGGTCTATGCATGGAACAAGAGGATCGGGTTAGTTTATGCCATCTTGCCTATATTTTTCATTTACATGGCACATGCTTATAAGTTTTTCTTATTTAATTATCATCTTCTAAAACTTTGACTTGTTTGAGGTAATAGATTAACCTATGCTAAATATATATAGGTAATTAAATGTGTGCCGTGGATGTGGTGGAGACTAGGTTTATCACTCTTGTTCTGTTGGCACCAAGCACTGGGTTGTTGGCCTACTGCGAGCCTCAGCCCTCGAGTGCTAGAACCAACTAGGAGCGGCGGAGAAGAACAGGGGTGTGCCACCGGGGTGAGGTAATTGCGGAAGTGGTGGGAGAGGGCGCTCATCAAGGCTAGCGGCTGGAAGGCAAGGGATTTGGAAGCCCGGTTGCCAGCAATGGGGAGGCAGGAGAAAGATGTTTGGCTAGAGAGAAAACGAGGGCGGTAGAAAGTGGGAAGGTCGAGAGTGGGGAGGCAGGCGAGGACTGTCCAAATTTGGGTGGGGGTTTCTTTAATTATTTTGTAGTGTCATCGAGTCAAGGAAAGTTTTATGTTAAGTAAGGCTTAAAAAGGAAGTTCGGTTATACGTATATGTGGCTGCAAAACTACGGCTGATTGATATATATACCAGTATCTCAATGAAAATTGTGGCATCTTGAAATGCATTTTAATTCAATATTTAACTATATTGTTGTCTTTTCTTTGAACGGGGAAATGGCCCGAAGGCCCTGGAAGCTGCATTAAACGGTGATACATGTTACAAACAGGACCCTAGGAAATACAGAAATAAGAACCTGGTCCTCCGCGTACGCAAACAAGACCCTAGAAAAAAATTAAAAAAACAATCAGGTCCTTTGTCTTCACCGTGGCTCTGGCAAGGTCTCGAAGCATGGCCCACCGACGATGACACTGGGGACTTCACTATTTGGGTCGAGGTTAGCATGCTGCGCCGCGCTGAAACCAAAGATCCACCTCGATGGCTTGCCGACCTGGAGGAAGAAGAAGAGCCATCCTGGAGGAAGAAGAAGAAGTTGTGGCGTCGATTTGACACCACGGCGCGGAGTGGCCGCTTTCGGCCGTAGATTACTTCAGCGGACCTAGCTTCCGTGTATGGACTCCACAGGAGAGCTTCACGAAAGATCCCCGGAGCGCTAAATCCTGCCGCACTAGCCCACCTCCTGCCTCCATGGCAGCGAGATTGAGTGGGGACAACAGGAAGGAGAGCTCGAACCTTGGTCGAGCTTATTGAAGGAGACGCTGGCGCCGCTCCCTCCGGTCGCACACATCACCACGTTGCCACCAGCAGCAACAACACCGCCACAGGCCACCAAACGCTGCTCGCGAGCGTCGGCAACGCGCTCCAAGAAAACGGCATCAAGCCAGACACCATATAGGCCAAACTCAACTCTAGAAGCCTACACCTACGTTGCAGTTGTACAGGGAGGGGACCCTTATCACACGCCTCAACGCCGACTATCGCCGGAGAAGAGAAGGGGAGGGGCCAAGCCGGCCCAGATCCAAGGAAACGAGAGAGGGTGTTGGGAGAGACGAGAGCGGTTGGGGCGGAGAGTCCCATATCGCCAAACCGTGTGAGTGTGAGTGAAACCTGAAGAAATTATGAGACCGTTGCAACACATGTGCATTTTACTATTATATTTGACACATAAGGCTACGATCCAAGATTGCAATGGGATACTTATGAATATCAAAGTGTTATTTGGAGAACTTTGAGTTGACAGTTATGATGGCCTAGAACATAGGAGTGGAACTTACGGCAGAAGAGTAACAAGATCTAAAATTGAGAACCACGTAGATGTACAATAATATTGTCTTATTGTCGCGTTAAGTATTATTATATTATAGTATATTATAATATCTCTGATTTTTTTTATAAGTACGCACGAAAATAAGTCAACAGTAAATACAGTTGGTCATGAATAAAAAGCCCCTACCCCTAATCCTCATGGGCCATTTTCATAATAGTATAGCATACAACCATACATAACAAAACATTTATATTGGTATGGTATCGATGTTCAAGAAAGATAATGATGCATCTGTAGTAGATGGCAAGAAGATAAAACACACATGAAATGGCATGCCAAATGTTGTACCAGATAAAGTAGTACCACCTAAAATTAGCTGTCTGAATGGCTAAAGATAAAAAAAAACTTTACTATCACACACAGTCTAATTCTTGTCATGTAAGATACACCTCCAACTCATAACGGGGTGATAATCATTTTGGTATATACAAATGTTTCAGAATGAACAACTTAAGAATGACTTCAACGACATGGCGAAGATCAATTGCACTATGATCGTTGAACATTATAGTGTAGCAACAAAATAAAATAACTACTTTGCTAAATTTTACTTTGCAGTCATCTCATATTTATTAATATGCAGTTTCAAAAAGTTGTAAATTATATATGCATTGAGAAATGAAATTTCACGATCCGTAGCAACGCACGGGCATTTGTACTAGTAACCTACAAAATACATTCCATTCCATTCGTGTGGTTGACGAACAACTTTTTGTTCCTCCCTCTAGAATCTAGATGAATGCACCGTGTCCGCTTGGTGGGTGCACTTTTTGTTGACCTGACCACCGAAGCAGGGGTGTCTGCGCGAATGCGCGCACTCAGCCGTAACTCGCACGGAGACAAGTGACTACCTAGGGACAGAGGTGATACAATCACTACATCAATTCAAATTTAGCAACTTAATATTGTTAGATATATATTACTCTCCCCTACCCACGAAAAATATCTTAGATTTTACTAAATCTAGATGTACTCCCTCCGGCTATAAATAGATGTCGGGGGTTAATCTAAATTTGGATAAATAGCGTCAAGATACATTGATCTAGATTTATACAAATATTAGACGTCTATGTATAAACAGAGATAGTGCTCGCTCCGTCTAAAATATGTTCATTAACTTTTTCTAGATACGGATGTTTTTTTTTCTAGATACGGATGTTTTCTAGATTCGGATGAACTCCGTCTATGTATAAATTGGCAATGGCACCTAGGTTTAATAGAAGACTTATAGACGCATGCAATGAGTTTGGATGGATCTTTTGACTCGGACAACACTAGAGTAGCATGCGTATGCATTCGACTTTAACTAAGTTTATAGAACCATCGAAAACCATGCAACCGAGTGTACTTCACATTAATCTTACTCATCACATGGGATACCCTTTCCACTGACTAACTGAACGCGCTCTGCGCACATAGCCACTTATCCTCGACCAGTAGGATCTGCGTCATGTATACTTGTTAGTTGTTGCCGGGATCTGCGTCACTCACACGACGACGACCGGTAGGCAGCTAGTGGCGGCGAGTCTCCGGCCTGTCGATGGATACTTCCAGTCATTCACGGCATGTTCTCTCCGTCGACCATGTACATGGAGAGAAAGGACCAAAAGTTGGGGGAAATTGGAGAAATTAAAAGTGCAGGTTCTCCGGCATTGGGTCATGCTCAGTCGGGTCTTCCGGCCAGACCCTTGCACGCATGCATGCGGCAAAAGCTATAATGGTTTTTTAATAGAGAAAAGCTACTGTATTATAATGTGCGCGTTAACCTTCAAAGTAGTAGCGTCTGATTCGGTTCAATTCAATTCCGGCGTGCAATTGTTACATTTGGATCGACGGCGATGGGTGCATGGGGTGTGTTGGTCGCTGCATGCATGCTGTAACAATCGCATGCACTCGTTAGCTACCGGCGGCACGCGAGTCTCTGGCAAGGTTTTCTTTTCCTCGGTAACAAATTTTATGGGACGGCACCAGAAAATCCGACTACCGGCCTTGAAATCTCGGAAATCGCAGGAATTTTTCATTCAAGTTCATTGAAATAAATTTAGATTTAAATTATCAGGTCACGCTCACGATTTACATAGCCAGCTCCTTTATAACTTTTTAAAAGCAAAACACACAGTAAATATAGAGAAAAATAAAATTTCTCTTGGAGGGGAACTTTTGACCGCCGGACCTACCAAACACGCCATACTTAGATGCCACATCTAGCTTAGCTCTCTGATAAATATTTCATCCGTCGCGTAAAACATGATGAAAGTTTATCTAAATTTGGATGTATCTAGATGCTAATTAAATAGTATCTAGATCTATTTCAAACTTCGTCAAAGTTATGTTTTATGGGATAGAGGAGCACATCATTCCTCGCTCACTATTTGACCTGAGACTGAATTTTAAAATTCAAATATTAACCTCATTTTTTTCCCGGTATCAATATTTCTCGGGTTAAAGGAATTTTCTGCTTCCTGCCGGTTTCGGAATTCTCGGTCGAGAAAAAAAAAACCTTGATCTCCGGCCGGTCCATCGATAGCTCAAGTCATTCAAAGCATCATGTCTCTCTCTGGACCATGTAGATGGAGAAAAGGGACAAAAAGTGGGGGAAATTGGAGAAAAAGTGCAGACACACCGGAGGTACGGGCCGGACATTTGAGTCATGCTTATATATGCACGCACGAAGCCAGCCGGGTCTTCCGGCAAAAACTATCATACTCCTCGTGCGGAGGCACTCTCTAATTTCAAAGTGAAAGAAGCATCTATAGCTCCTGTTTCAATCAAAGTCCGATTCGATTCGGTTGAATTCCGGCGTGGAATACATTGGCTCGATGCCGAGACGGTGCATTGGTCGCTGCATGCTAGCTGCTTTGTTTTCCTCTACAAGCTCGCTCACTGCCTCCATCGTGGATGCACTTTTTTGTTTTGTTGACTCGATCGAGCACTCTTTGTAACCTTTGTACGCACGTACGGACAAATGGAATACCAGTTGCAACCCATCAACGACAAGCCGGCAGCCTGGTAGAAACCTACGTGCAGAAGAAATTTTCAGAAAACTTGATCCGACAGGTTGCCTTACACTGAAGAAATTTTCACCTTTATAAGACACCAAACTATTAAATTCAGGTTTCGAACTGGTTTGTTTTGTACTAAATTAAAGAGACCGCGCTGAACACAAAGGCTAGTTTTCTGAAAAGCTTGAGTATAAATCAAGTTCTAACGTCGAACGTACCACGACAAGTCGAAGGCAGTCCATCGCTCGCTCTACAGTGAGATGTTCATCATGCAGCCGTTGGCAATGATTTATGCGTGCGAGTTTTAATTTATTCATTTTACTAAGATGTACCACTATGCATGCAGGCAGACCGGCAACGTCTACATGCACCACAACGCTTGGATAGACCTTTTTGAGTCGGACAACACTAGACAGACTCTGCTAGCCTGCATCAGCACTCCACTTTACCTACATTATTTTATAATAATAAAGCATGCCATGCATGTAGCCTTCTGAAACTATACGAAGTAAGATACAACATACTACCTCCATCCCAAGGTTTAATAAGGTCTATATTTTTTTCAGAAAGTCAAACTAAGTTTTATAAAAAATCATTAACATGGAAAGTAGAAAATCGATATCATTAAATTGATAATGAAATAAATTGATAATGAAATATATTTTCATATGGTACCTACAAAATATCGAATTTGTTCATGAATTTTTCTAAAAATTTGGTCAAACTTATTTCGTTTGACTTTCTGAAAAAATATACCTTAAACCTTGGGATGGAGGTAATATGTTACAAAAATAAGTGTCCGCAAAGATGCAATAATTATTTTTAAACGGATGAAGTAGCTATTGGGCGGCGAGTCTCCCGGTCCATGCTTGCTGAGAGTGCAGTCCGAGCCATTCACGGCATGGTGTCTCCATCAACCTTATGCATACATGGAGAGAAAGGACCAAGACTTAAGATTAAGAAAAAACTCATGCATGCATGCAGACACCTGTGTAAGGGCCGGTCATGCACCTATGTCTACATACCAAGCATGATCTAGCTAGTCCCACACGTACAAAATCGGGTCTTCCCGACGACGGACCCGTTGCATTCATGCATGCGGCAAAAGCCATTATAATGTTTGTGTAGATTTCCTCTCGTTGATCTACTTCAAAGTAGTCGCTCCTGTTTCAAATCAAAGTCTGATTCAATTCAAGTCCGGTGTGCAATGGCTGAATCAATGTCGCTCCTTTTCTCTGCTAAGTTACGACTTGGGAGGTCGCGTGGCTTCACACATGCACGGAGCGCACATGCATAACCTTTTCAACTTCAAGTGCCGTGCCTTAGTTTTCCACCCTCAAGTATATGTTCCGTTCGTTCTTTAATAATTGTCGCAGGTTAATCTACGTCAAGTACTTAGAGCCAAAGTATTAGTAGTTGACAAACTTATTTCTCTAGGTGTAAAATAACTGTACGGACACACCGAAACCGTACATGTCGCATGCATCGATCTAAATAATATACTCCCTCCGTCTCAGTTTACTAGTCTTTTTCGTATCTCTAGGTTACCAATTTAATCTATATAATTTAAATTATATAATGCAAAAATTATATTATAAAAAATAGAACATCTGAACTTTCTGATAATATGATTTTTATAACATATAACTAATGCTAACTTGATCAAATTAGCGATCTAGACGTACGTGTACGCCTTAGGGCATGTACATCAGTTTAGACTCCCATCGTCTGTAATATATGTCCACGTCACATATAGATAGTGCTACAGACGCGCGGTACAATGGATCGTTTGTTTAACTGTCTGCACGAACTTTAGATTTACAAAGGCAGTTAAGATTCTATTGGCTCGGGAAGAAGGAAACATGAGCACGATTTCTTTTGGGGCCACCAGTAACGACACCCTTCTCTATACAACGGGACAGCAGGCGTCGGTAGCCAGCGATTTTCGTGCGAATCGACCGTCTGTAGATTTACAGACGATCTCTTTCTCTTTCCTTGTTCTCCAGCCTCCAGCTCATCAAGTTTCCTACGTGGTATGCCTTACAGATAGCTGACTCGATGCTATTGTACATGCCCTTATAAACTTACATGAGTGTACTAATGGTAATTAACCGGCCAGGTCATGAACGGGAGGCGAAAAAACTGATAAGATCCACTATTGATCGCTTCACATGTGCATCCACGTCAGTTACTAGTCACCTGCTTAAAATACTTCACCCGGATGCTACTAGAGGCGCAGTACACCTGTACGGCATGCATCTGCCTGCACATGTACCATTTAGGTATTTCCACGTCAACGTAACTGGTACGGCCGGTCGATCTTACCATGTCGTCCGTACGGGTAGGGCTGCAAGCGATCCGCGAATTTCTCGCCTCTAGTTTATTTAAATATTTTTACGGCTTAGATTTGAAGTAAATTTTACACCAAACAAATAATGAACCTGGACTTTCGCGGGATCCCGCTTGCAACCGTACGGTACGGGCGGTGACGTGCACTTCAGTTTATTAAGCAAGCATGATCTTTATAAGCTTATTGGAGATTTCATTGTTCCTCTACGATCTTCCTCCAAATCTCTAAGACTAGTCATAGTGGGAAGTAACATAGAGTAGTAACATGCACATGTTACTACTCTATGTTACTACCTTCATAGTGGTTAGTAACATCAAAGTAGTATCATATATGTCTTCATTAATTAGCTTATAGACTCATTGTATCTTGAGAACTGTGATGTTAGGGCATGTACAATGGTCTAGACAGGTGGTGTCTATAATAGCACTCCATATCATATATAGACAGTAGTATAGACAGTGTCTACAATGGTCTATCTGTAAGCTATCTATTTTTAGCCATAACCATGTGTGAGTATAAGTTATAGACACCCTTCATACAATAACAAAAATGCTGTCTGTAAGCCGTCTGTAAGAAGCCTACAGACTGTCTGTAACTTTACAGACAGCCCCCCTCTCTCTCCTCATTCTCTTTTCTCCACATCACCAAAATCACCTATAACTACCCCTTACAGACAGCTGAGTCATCACCATTGTACATGCCCTTACAGTAACTAGCTATGTTACTCCATCCTCCTCTCTTCTCATTAACTCACTGTCACATAAGCAAATTTGCTGAGTTGGACACTTAGTTACTAGTGAAGTTGCTCCCACTATGAGTAGTCTAATGATCTTATACGCAGTATTCAATAAAATCTAGCAGATGGTATAACTTTGTTCTAGATTAATCCACCTTCTGGTTTGACTAAGCGTGGCTGCATGTAGATCTGTGTGAGCGGCGCGCCGTGATTCGTGGAAGCAGCCACTACGTGACCAAACGACCAAAAGCGTACGATGAAATTCGGTCCACACCAGCTAGCGCGACCTCTAATTCTTATGCTAGCCTTGCGATTGCTTGGACTTCGATCGGATGCTTCCGATCCTGCATGTGCCTATGCGTGTATTTTAAAATAGTGTTTTTTTATCCCTTTTGATCAGAGTTCTTATTTTTCCTGTGGAGTACGTGGCTACAGGGGTCACTGGTCAGCGGCCACAGCCAGGTTTGTCTACTCACTGTACATATAGTGTGTGCCAGTGCACAAATTCATATCATGATGACTTCATGTCCGTACGTGTGTCATTTAGAAGACCAAAAATATTGGCAAACATACATACATAGATGCATGCAGCCTGACTAATCTTTGATGGATCTGTGCATATTTCATGATCTTGATGAAGTGTACGGCGCGAAAAATATAATAGAACCGTGGGTACCGAGATGTCGATTTGTTTTGTCATCTTGTTCGAGCTGTACATGATCTACTGATGTCTCCTACTTAAAACATGATCAAGTGTACCATCAAACGATATATATCAGAAGTCAATCGAAGCATCTTAGCTGGCTTACATCAGGTACTCCATCCATACTGGCTTATCAGGTCACCACCTTTTTTGAGAAAACTTAGATTATTTTTTTGAAAGAAATACGGTAGGTGCCTACAGTGATTTTCTTTTAAATAATAAGAACCCAAATCTGCGTCCCTGTGAATTTGAATTTGGGTGGCTAGATTGTGCATCCACTTCCCTAACCAAATGAGCTAGGCTCACTTCTTAAGACTTTGATATTTGGTTGATCAAATTAATTGTTAAAGTTTTTCTTGAAGGACGCAATAAGCTTATAAATCGAGTTGTGTTGATAGATCAATGGCATGATTTGTCTCCACTAGGTACGTCTCAGAACAATTTGGATGGATGATCATTCAAAAATTCAGAAAGAAAGATATTAATGTTGCTTTTATGTACGTTCTACCAAAAATATCGCCAAATCATAGTTGATTTCTTAGTACTAGCTATGGTCAATCATACATGTGAATTTCTTAAGCTCATATACATAGTGAATTTCACCGTGGAATTATACTTGTTCTCTCTTATATTAGAACATTTACCCCTGATGCAAATTTTTTGCAATTCAATAATAGATTTCTCGCTTAGGGGCACCGTCATGGAGCTCTGGTTCCTTTTCGCATGTCGTGCTAGCAGCGTAGTTGCACCTGTAGTCTGTTGCCTTGGGTATGTGTGTGTGTCATGGAGGGTGCGCCTCCTTCCATATTTTTCTTGTATATTTGATTTTCTTTGTAAAAGGGTTTTCTCATCACCTTGCATTGGTTTCGCAATGTGGGGTTATTTATAAAGCGGGATGTAATCATTTTTTAAGAAGGAAACTAATTTCTCCATCGATTGAAAACCATATCTTTGGCTTGACAGTTGATCCCTACAGATTTTCAATAGTGAAATAAAATAATTCATACAGTGAAATGTATTTATGCTACATATAAAGTCTAGAAGTTAAAATACAACAACATACAAAATGAGACGGGGAATGGTCAACTCTAGAGCTTATATTATTTGTAGAATGTTGGTTTCCTTAGCTCGCTATTCTATCTATTATTATGTGCAAATTTCATTTTATTCATGAGGAGTTAATTAATTTAAGGAATATCTACATTTGGATTGCAAAGTCTAAGTTTTACCTCTCTATGTTAATACTTCCTCCATCCTGAAAAAGATGTCTCTACTTTGTCTACAGTTACATATGTATCTGCACACTAAGCTACCATCTAGCTTTGTTCGTTTCCTGATAATGTGGCGGTGTTTTTACACAGGACATTCCAATCAGCAAAAAGATTGAAAAATTAATCCTTAAACATGAAATGGTTGAAAGGAATATATTTGGATAAAATAGAAATATAGAGAAAATATTCTTGGAGATTGATGACATTCTAATTTTAATTCATTTTATATATTTTTATTTTTCCTTTCCTTTCTTATTCTTTCTAGTTTCCATTTGATTACTTTATGTTCATTTTACTCTTAACCTACTTTTAGCATACTTGTTAGAAATTCGGCATGGCATTTTTTTATAGGAAGTCTTCATTCTTTTTGTCTTGACTAGACTGTTACGTGAATGAAGAAGATGGGCACCATCGATTGATCTGGACCGGTACGTCTTCCGGCACGACAACAGATGCTCAACACGTCTTGGCCGCACCACTCGTTCTTTTTTGACTGAAGGAACTCCATTCCGTGTGTTCTGCACTTGTACTCTCCGCGTACCGCTCGCTGTGGATATATTCTGCCTTCTTCACAAAGGGATCACATGCATGCAACTTTCTTCTAGCTCGATCGCCTTTTTCTCCAATTTCCAAATTCCAAGTAGTAGTACAGAAGTTCATACTACCTTTCTTTCACTCCATTGGGAAAACAAACGACGATCAGAAGCTTCTTGGCAAGAGCTTCGTGGCATCTTGCGCCACTTTCTTTAGTGGCGGCGTACGCCCTTGAAAATCTGATCTGATTTTGATCGTGTCAGCTGTAACCATCACACTTTTTTTTAGATGGTAACCATCACACTTACGTCTTAGCAGGCCAGTCATTCAGGTATGTCTAGGACAGGTACGTTTATGCATGAGCGCATACAGGGAAGGGTTAACCCACGGTGTGATGAACTGATGATGTGCACACATGCATGTGCTATTGTCCTGTGCTAGGCGAGGGTTATAAACCCGCTGGTTTGTATATGAAAAGTGCATTCTAAATAACGCTGGTTTGTATATATAGGAAAAGTGCATTATAAATGTATTTTAAATTTATGAAAAAAAAATCGTGAATGTACATCCGGACATGCTATGTCGGCAGACAACATTTTGCAAGAAAAAGAGATCTTTTGTGGGTTGTGCAAAATGCCAAATAAAAATCTTGTGAGAAGCTATATTTTGAAGCACGGAAAAACCTAGAATTTATTTTCATATTTTTTGAGATTTGGAAATATGTTTTTGGGTAGTGGGTGCATCTACACCTATGAGCCAAAATACATTTCCGCTTTATATAGGGAAATCAATTCGGCTCTTGGGGCATAGGCTCCCTCCAGCCAAAAAGATATATTTTAAATTGTCAAAGAATTCTAGTTCAGCGAAAAACTAATATTTTTCGTGGTCGATGTAAAAAATAAAAAAGTCGATTTTTCATGGAACAACTTTGTATGCACATAGCATGTGAAGATTTACAAGTGAATTTTTCGTTTGGGGTATTTTTATATTTTAAAACGTATCAAAGATGCATTTCAAAATAAAGGAAGCATACGCCCTTATATACAATTTATAACTTCGGTAACAAAAACCTTTTGGATATGAACATGACATCGATTTCAAAGATTCGTCCACATTTCAATATATCATGGCTCACTCAACTTTAGATAAAATATAATTTAATTTAATTCAAAATAGGTTTAATTCTGTTCTGAACTTTCGATGTCACAAATACCCATAAAATTTATCAAAAAATTGAACCCTTATTACTTGTACGTACTGTTACTTTCAAACATGGTAGAGTAGCTGCCAAAAGGCCATACAGCACTATGCCGCTTGAAAGATGGAGAAATTATGGTTAATAGCAAGCAACCTCATCAAAAAAGGAAAATTGGCATCCCTCCAAGCACAAGATCTTTTTTATCGGCCTCTCCGATAAGAAATAATTAATCCCTCCGTCTCACAATTAAAAATATGTTGGCAGATTGTTTTACTTATATTATTGGACATCAACGAGCTCGTTGTGTTTTTTAAAGAGAAGAATGTTATTATGGGCATGATTTTATCTTAATACTATAAAATATATTTTAATTAGATTCTAGTTCTCATATTGTTGGTCTTCTACTCCTAAATGCGAGAAAATGACAAAAATATATATCATATTTAGGGTGGATTTGTCATGTAACCTCCATCTTTAGAGTTTTTGACACATAAATATTATTTTTTGGGCAGGTGTGTGAACATACCACTGATTCTCGTCTTAAACCGTATTCTAACTGTTTGGACCCACCTATCGAGCCTACGTGGCAGAATAAGATGGATAGAAATTTGATGACCGTTAAAATAGAAGTAGGACCCACTTGTCATCATCCTCTTTTCTTCCCTTGATATTTTTGCACGTTTCTCTAAAAAAAATGGAAAAATCCCAACCTTGCACGTCCATGACTGGTGGCACAGCTGGTCATACCTCGTTGGGAATGGGCCGGTGGAGACACAGACATGGATGTTCATCTCCAGTTTGTGCAAGGAGACCTCGAGTTCAGGTACTTGAGCACCGTACTCTTCGATGTTTCTATCCATGTGATTCTGCCACGTAGGCTAGCTTGACAGGTGGGTCCAAACTGTTAGAAAATGGTTTAAGACGAGACTTACTGCTATGTGTCACACAACCATCCAAAAATGGTATTTATGTGTCAAAAAATCCAAAATATAGTTGTTATGTAACAAGACAGCCCGAAATGTAGTGGACCTTTTTTCATTTTCTCCCTAGGCTACTAGAAAATAATTTCCTTTATTGTTTTGCTAGCTAGCTAAGAAATATGCGCTCAGTCAGTTCCTACATTATCTGATTGTATCGTGATTCATGCATATAAGTTGTAACTGAGTTTTTTCAGTTGCAAGTGGACTTTCAACTGAGATATTTTAGTTGTAAATGAAGATGAAACTAAAAGAAATACTTAAAACAGTTAGATTTACTTCATGATTCGTGCTAGTCATGAGAACTAAATTCTCGTGCTAATCATCCAAGTCTGATTAGATCCGATTTATGCTGGAGAGAGAGAGGGAGAGGGAGAGGGAGAGGGAGAGGGAGAGAGAGAGAGAGAGAGAGAGAGAGAGAGAGAGAGAGAGAGAGTACCGATATATAGTAAGGCTGCGAATAGTGGATTGAGAAATATTTATTGATGTATAAATTGTTTAAGAAATAGTCACTCCCATGTAATATTATTCTTTTTTAGGGGTTCATTATATTATTCTCCATGTCGTGTGTATGGTTCTAGTAATACACAACATATAAAACATTGTCCGTTGATATTGCCATGTGTTAGTTTGGAATAAAGTATTGTAAAAAATGTTCACATATTCAACAATGTACTCTCCTAAGTTATGTATATATAGGATTAGGGAAAAAAAAGAATAATGATGTACACTGAAGGATTGGAATGGATCCAAGAAACTCATGCGAGTATGGTTCCTTCAAGACTTATTGGCATTTTTTCGAACTGGTTTTCAAAGATATGACATTGACTTAAACACGTGCGCCTGTGCACACCATTTTCTCCCACCAACTATAATCGTTCATTACACGTTTATTGTTCTTGCTTTTCCAGGGAAAAAACGATTATAGTTCGCCAATAGAAAATACCATTATACTACGTATTTTTTTTGTAAATGTGCTTTTCGTTTTAGCAGGAGCATCCTTTACACCACTTATTCACAAGAAAACCATAATCTATAGTCCATTACAAGAGCTAAATATTATTGAGGTCAAAGCGCAGTCAATGGAACCATCCAAAGGCAGTCCACCGATCCACACCTGCCGGCTCAGCACAGTGACCTACTGACATGGTCGAGCCGAGCTCCCGACCTCTGTCCGCGAGTGTATAAATAGGCATCGCGATCCTTCGAATCGAGGTGCAGCCGTGGACGCAAACAGAAGAGTTTCGTCACCTCGCTCGATCACCGGCGAGTGAAGACGACGACGGCCGACGGCGAGTAGCAGCCAGCGGTGACGTCGCATTTCGACATACACCTAGGAGGCGGCGTGGAGTACTGCGGCGCGACCGCTGCTGCTACTGACGGCGACGTACGCTACAGATAGCTTTTTGGGGTACGTGCTTTGCGCTCATGCGTGGAACCTTCGAGGCTCGCGTCCACGTGCCTCTTGTCCCATGCCGGCGCCGCTGACCTGCCGCCGGCGATCCACCAGCCATAAGCGCGCGCGCTGCGTGTATATATATACAAGCTGCGTGGAGTATATGATATCCACGCTTGATATCGTCGTATTGTTTTTTCAGACGGCGTCGATCGATCGAGTTGTTGCCATGACGATCAGCGAGAGCATCGATGTCCAGGTGGCCGGCGAGCCAGGGTGTGCTCCGTCTCTGTCCCCGGAAGCGCTTCTCGTTCGTGTCCCCTCGCGCCATGAATCGACGCGGGGAGATACGCCGTGCTCTGTCTCGCTCAGCGTGCCGGCCTCGCCGTCGGGGGCCCATCTCGGGCAGCTCGGCATGCCGCCGCTGCCGTCCGTTGGCGGCGTGGGCGCGGTGCCGCCGAGTAAGACAAAGCTCGTCCACCATCCCTCCTTGCCGCAGCTGCTGAACCAGGCGCGGCACCACTCGCAGCCGACGCTGGTAGTCAGAGACGCGGGCGGCGAGGCGCCGGCGGTACCGCGGAGCGACAGCACGCGGGACCGGGACAGGCGGTTCGACCACTTCAAGACCTTCTCCGGCCGCCTCGAGCGCCAGCTCTCCGCACTCCGCGGCCAGCCACAGGAGCCTCTGCCGGACGCCGTCGACATCGAGCGCGGCCACGGCGCCGCGTCCAAGATCTCCGAGGAGGACACCGACGAGGAGGAGGACGTCCCCTCCGCCGACCGCTACTTCGCCGCGCTCGAAGGCCCCGAGCTTGAGACCCTTCGCGTACGTGTCACATGACCACCATTACCTTTTCTTGTCATGACTGCTACATTACCTTTGCTTGCATCATCGATTCGTCTCGTCTCTAACACCCCGCATGCGAACAGTCGACGGAGGTGGCTGTGTTGCCCAAGGACGAGCTGTGGCCGTTCCTGCTCCGGTTCCCGATCAGCGCGTTCGGGATGTGCCTGGGCGTGAGCAGCCAGGCGATGCTGTGGAAGACCCTCGAGTCGGAGCCCTCCACGGCGTTCCTCCGCGTCCACCCCGCCGCCAACCACGTCCTCTGGTGGATCTCCGTCGCTCTCACCGTGCTCGTCTCCGTCACCTACCTCCTCAAGGTCGTCTTCTACTTCGAGGCTGTCCGCCGCGAGTTCCACCACCCGGTGCGCGGCAACTTCTTCTTCGCACCGTGGATCGCCTGCCTCTTCCTCGTCAAGGGCGTGCCGCGGCCCGTGGACGAGATCCACCACGTCGTCTGGTACCTCCTCATGGCACCCATCCTCTGCCTCGACCTCAAGATCTACGGCCAGTGGATGTCCTCCGGCGAGCGCCGCCTCTCCAAGGTGGCCAACCCGTCCAACCACCTCGCCGTCGTCGGCAACTTCGTCGGCGCGCTGCTCGGCGCCAGGATGGGCCTCCGGGAGCTGCCCATCTTCTTCTTCGCCGTCGGGCTAGCGCACTACACCGTGCTCTTCGTCACGCTCTACCAGCGGCTCCCCACCAACGTGCAGCTGCCCAAGGAGCTGCACCCGGTGTTCTTCCTCTTCGTCGCCGCGCCCAGCGTCGCGTCCATGGCGTGGGCCAGGATCTCCGGCGAGTTCAACAACGGCGCCAAGCTCGCCTACTTCGTCTCCATGTTCCTCTACGCGTCGCTGGTGGTGCGCGTCAACCTCTTCCGGGGGTTCAGATTCTCGCTGGCCTGGTGGGCGTACACGTTCCCGATGACCAGCGTCGCACTAGCCACGGTGCTGTACGCGTCGGAGGTGGACAACGTGGGGACGCGGGCGATGGCGGTGGGGCTCTCGGGGATCTCCGCCGTCACGGTCACCGGCGTCCTGGCCACCACTGTGTACCACGCCTTCGTGCGCGGGGACCTCTTCCCCAACGACGTGTCCATCGCCATCACACGGCGGAGGCCCAAGTTCAGCAAGATCCTCGCGCACCTCCGGTTGTCCAGCTCCGACGACAAGGAGCTCGTGTTCTCGATCCCAAATTTCAGTTCCAATTCAAAGCTCGGTGCCCACTCCGACGACTCCGCCTCCGATTCCAAGATGATCGAGTAGCAGCTCCGATGAGTCTCCAGCGATGGCCCACGGGCACGGCAGATCGGCAGAGCCTTAGGTGGTCAGTGGCATGCACGAAACTAATTAGTACACAATCTTACTTGTACAGAGTTCTTTTCTCTGTTTTTTCTTCACTCCTTTTTTTCATCATCCGTGAATTTGCTGCCCATAGTGGCGATTTTTGGCAGAGATATCCTTGAGCAATATGCATATATTGCCGTGATGGGCATATATATATAAATGCGGGAATTAGCAGCTGTTGAGTTCATAAGTTTAATGGTTATATATCTGAGATCTTTAGATTACAAATAAATCCTAGACACATTGTTGAGACTCCATTATCATCTTCAACTAACTCCGTATATAATCTACAAACTGAATATTGTACGAGCAGTTCATATTAGTAGGCTACAATGATGTGTAGTTTTACTATGCTTTTTTTTATTCCGATGGTTGATTTTTGTATCAACTATAGGCGATGTTTGAGATACGTGAAATGTAAAACTTATTAACACTGGGTGTCAATAAAAGGCCGTGTGCATCACCATGATGCAGAAGCCGGGGTTAAACTCCCCATTTCGAAAAGAAAAAACGAGCAGTTCATTAAATCTGCAGTAGAATGTTAGGCTTAGTGTTTGAAAATTCACGAGACTGAGATTTTAAATTTTATATGCAGTTTCGAATTAGCAAAGGCGCATTTTTCTGTGCATTCTAATTTGATCATGACATGATATTCCCTCGTCGTGCAAATCCGATGTTACAATTTTCAATACACGAAGAACCCTAGCTTTGAGGATGGCGTTCTCCAACATAGCTTCCCACTAAGGGCGTCTCCCGAATTTTAGGGCTCCAATGCGACTAGAAATTGGGGTCCTGAATTTTGAAACATCGTTCCTCTATGGTTTTCGTTCTGTCTTTTTTTTTCCTTCAGCGCGACCTGACCATTGACAAGGTGGGGCGATTTTGCTAAATATGAAGAAGATTGATTTTTCCGAAAAGATATATAATAGCAACGTGGAGCGATTTTGCCAAAATAATACTCCCTCCGTTCCTTTCTATAGTACCTATAGATTTTTCTCATTTGTTTCAGAATATAAGGTTGTAGCTTAGCTTTTTTTCAATTACCCCCTCCCCATTCAGCTCCCAAATCGTTTAGCTCCCAAAATTGTTATGGTAAGTTAGGAAGATATGGATTTCCAAATTTTACGTTGATTTCAAATCGTTTAGCTAGGGGTCTTGTGTAAAAAATACTCCTGTGCTAATTTCCGTGCCAAAAAAACCATAGGTACTATAGAATGAAACAGAGGGAGTATGAAAGATGGAGCAATGGGTCTCTTTTACGTTTAAGATGGAGTGATGGATCTGGCTGTGCGTATGGCTTACATGCGTTTTAATATGAATCTAGGACCCATCAATATGCTGATAGCACCAGATTTCTAGTTGGGCTCGTTTTGTCTGGGTTAATGGGCTGCTGGCACTTGATTTCTATTGATGAGCAATATGCATTGCCATGATGGGGCCTCCAACTAGACAATACGAGATAGGGCAATGTCGGTTATCCGAAGGGTAATGCCCACGTCATCACCTGCTGCTAAAGAGGCTTTGTAAAGTAGTTTGTCCGGTCAACGATGCCATTAGGGTTTCTTCCCCTGTAAGCCACCCTCTCCCCTATATAAGGAGAGGGAGCACACCCTAGCGCAAGGGGACCTGAGTACGATCAAGAATATGCAATAGACAGATCCTAAGTTAGAAGTAGAGAAGTAGTGCTTGTATTGTGCTTCTTCAACCTCTGGCCAAGGCCAAGTTCATCAATAAGATATCGGTATTCCACCCGAAATCCACTCTTGTGTTACCAAAACCCTCCCCCGAATCCTCTAGCGCACATTCGGCCCCAACTCAAGCCATCTCATGGCATCTGTCTGTTCACCACGACGACAGTTGGCGCCCACCGTGGGGCCAGCAGTTGCGCTTGCTGGAGTTTACATTCGGGCGGGCCTCCTCACCATCTCCGGCGAGCGCGTGGTCAGTGGCCTCGTCTACCACCTCGGCTCGCTGGACTTAATCAACGACAATGCTGGCTGCTTCTCCAACGGCGGTAAGTTCCCCAAGAACGGCCGCATCATCGAGTTCGGCAGCCACCGCGTCTACTACGGCACCGTCCCGGAGTGCCAGTACCTCTCGCCGGTGCTGGTAGCGCCGGACCCGCCAAGATCTGCTGCTCGTGGGCTGCGCAGCGGCTGCGCCGCGGGCAGCGTGGAGGTGCTGGTGGTTGGCACGGCTGACGCCGGCAAGGAGGCAGCGACGGAAGGCGCTGGACAGACGAAGTCCGCACGCACGGCCAAGCCGCCGATCGAGCGTGACCAAGTGGTTGCGGGTGCATCTGCAGCGGCACCGGAAACTCCCCTCCAAGCGGCCATGAGCGTGCTGGCGACGCCCATCGCGCAGAACATCGATCCGGCAACGGCTCAAGCGGAGCTGGAGGCGCAGCGGCAGAAGCTGCTCTCCGGAGGTGCGGACATCATCAGGGCGCAGCGCGAGCTGAACCTAACCCTACGTGAGTACAACGCTGCCCGTGGCTTTGCTTCTGTTAGCGCTCAGCCTGCTAGAGTACCGGAAAATCGGCTTAGAGCTCGCAACCTAGATCAGGATCTGCGTCGGGAAGTTCTTGCCGGAAAAAGTACATCAGCATCCTTGAGCATCGTAGAAAAACCTAAGTACAGCAGCCCAGATAAAACAATAAAAGCTGCTAGGGCTGCAGTAGAACTGTGTGACTCCCTTACCGGAGATGCACTAGAAAAGCAACAAGATCGAGTTAGGGAGTTGGTTGACATGATACAGGAACAAAATGCTGAGCAGCTTGCTAGGGTAAACAAAGTAGCGGCGGCGTCAAAATCAGTGCGTTCGGCAAAGAATGCCGGAAGCAAGTCGCATGGGCAGGCATCGTCCCCCCATCCGGACAGAAGAAGAGAAAAAGAAGTAAATGCACAGCAAATGACTGTGTATGATCTGGTTCTTGCCAGAAAACAACAAGCCGGGCGACATGAGGCCGGAAGAAAAAGCCAAGGGGCAGTTCGTGGCTATGCCGGAAATGGCTATGCCGGAAATGATTATGCCGGTAAAGGTAAAACCGGGCAAAATTATCGAGCGGCGAGAGCAACTTATGCTGAGGAGGAAATGCCTCCACCAAGGTACCGGCAGGCAAGAGCCGCAGTACCGGAACGTTACGATGAAGCTGATTCTGGAATGGAAAGGATCGGAGCTTACCGGAATCCTTTGGGGGAACGCTTAGGAGAAAGGTGCCTGCCAGACCGGGAAGCGAGGCATAGGCTGGGCAGAGTATACTTATTTGAAATGATCGAAGCAGAGGGTCCTCCGGGTCCACAGTGCTTTGGCCCATGGATCATGAAAGAGGAACCACCGGTTCGCAACTTCCAGTTGCCCCGTGACACAAAAACATATGACGGCACCACAAAGCCGGAAGATTGCACTACTGCAGAATAGGCCTCTAGTGACAGGCATAAATGGCTTGTTAGTGACGGTACCAGCTTACTAGTGACATGCATGTGCCTGTCACTAGTGTGTGCATACCAATGATAGGCAAAAACAAATGCTATCACTAGAAGGCCGCAGCCATGTGAGGTATTGTAGGGCTCGTTATCTTGCCTATCACTGGTTTGAATTTCAATAATAAAAAAATAAATGCCTTCTCGTTGAATATTCCAGATAGCACAATAAGACGTTATGAAAAATAAAATGCATTTTCCATGAATATTTCAGGTTGCACAATAAGTTGGTTTACAAATGATACGTCCACATCACCCAATATGACAACATTTACACAAAAGTTGCAATCTATCTCATCAAGCTCTTCATGCTCTCCATGAACATCAAGCTATGGAATATATCCGCTACTATCCAAGGAACAACGGGGGGTTGAGAGGCTTGGCTCAATGGTAGGATCTGGTCAAGCATGGCCTTGCACTCCTTCACAAGCTGGTACGGGAGGCCAGTGATGAAGAAAGGCTAAATCAGCACATTTTGAATGAATGGGAGACGGATAAGGGTCCCAATTCTCTTGTCATATTTGTTGAGAATCTTGACCAGTCCTGTAGTGGCAAAAGGGAACATAAGCATAGTTGAAAATGAGTAAATACTAGTAAGCTTGCACGCCTTCTACTATTGATAAATATATAGCTGAATTCACATGCACAAATATAGAGCATATTTATTAGCAGTTTCATTTTACATAAGATAATCTGATAGAAGTAAAAAAAATACAAACAAACTTGTGCGTTAAGTAAGATTGAGCAAAGCTACAATCCAACATCACATGCAACTATTTCAAGGCCCTGGAGGATAAAATCCAATGGGACAGTAATAACTGGAACATAAGCATAGTTGAAAATGAGTAAATACTAGTAAGCTTGCACGCCTTCTACTATTGATAAATATATAGCTGAATTCACATGCACAAATATAGAGCATATTTATTAGCAGTTTCATTTTACATAAGATAATCTGATAGAAGTAAAAAAAAAATACAAACAAACTTGTGCGTTAAATAAGATTGAGCAAAGCTACAATCCAACATCACATGCAACTATTTCCAGGCCCTGGAGGATAAAATCCAATGGGACAGTAATAACTGTATATGACAATTCCCAAGATCAAAAAAATCCCTCCTACATGAAGATATAATTGATTTGATAAAATTGCTGCCACAAGATCTCAGTAGTCTCTTACCTCAGCAAAAATTTGTGAAAATAATTTGCAATGCTTAAAATAGCAGTTAACATGAATAAAATGGACAAGATGATATTGGTGTCCTCCATTCCAGTAGTTAACATGATAAGGAGAGCCCTTTAAAAAATCATGAAGCATGCACGTTGCTAATTGTCACCGATGTCTGAAGAGCAGAATCAATAAAGTTTGGTACATATAAAAAAAATCTCAGAAAACAGAGGCAATAACGTTTGGTACATCAGTTACAAACACAATGTGAGCAGCCTTGACGAAGTCCATTGTCCTGATTAAAAACCATGCGCCATGTTCTATCATGTAACACAGTTTTTTTTTCTTCCAGTATGTAGTAAGGGAGCAAAGTATCCTCTGAATGCATATACATCATATAAATACACCATCTGTCTTCTGGATTTGGAGAAGTGCCGATTTTCAAGAATGCGAATCTTATGATATGGTGGGAATCTCTTATGATAATCATCCGCGCCTTAAACGTATCCTAATGCCTGAAAGTTGGAGTCCCAAACACAATGGCATACCTGCAGCGGAGCCACCAAGCAAATATAGTAGAAACGCCCACCGACAAAGAAATGCCCGCAGTAGCGCGCCGCAGCCGGAACAAACAGTACCTTTAATCAAGTAATGTAAATCATACTGTAGTAGCTTGATAATATCTGAAACCACAAAACTATGTAGGCATATGTTATTGTCTGCAACATAGTAAACTCTTATAAGAGAGATCCAATTATCTGGGAGATTATTAACTATCCAAAAAGTATTGCTCTAAATCATTCTTTACCACAAGTAGTATTGGATCTGCAATGCCTAAAACAAAGAAACAGCAGCGAATAAAACTTCCAAGAAATTGTCTTTCCAGTTTAACAAAAAAAACTTGGTATATGCAACAAGTATCCATGCCATAAAATGTATTATCATGTCTGCATTCTTCAGGTAACATTTGTAAAAAGTTCTCTAAGTTTACGATCCATAATTGTCTTCTGGATTCACATTTATCTTCTTGATAGCATTGACATAAGTTATCTTCATAATCATTGTTTAGCAATATGAAGGCTTAATATCTGACAAACAAAAGCAATGAACAGCAGCCATGTATCCTTTACCTAGATAGAGATAAATATGATCCATAATTGTCTTCTGGATTCACATTTATCTTCTTGATAGCATTGACATAAGTTATCTTCATAATCATTGTTTAGCAATATGAAGGCTTAATATCTGACAAACAAAAGCAATGAACAGCAGCCATGTATCCTTTACCTAGATAGAGATAAATATGATCCAAATTTCATAGTTTATCTTAATACACTGATTCTTGGCCCATTTTATTTATCAAGTTTGAAGGCTACTTTAATTATTGATCGAATTTCCACATGATTTTGAACCATTATCCATTGGGGATTTGGACTGAACGATCAATATTGGTACAGTTCATCATCGGTGCAGTAGCTGATTTTTTTCATAAAGCTTTGATCCATAGATTGTTCATAAAAGTATATATTACTCCCAACTTACATTCTTTTCTGAAGACTAATGCATACATATCCAAGATTAATGCAATTTCATAAGTTTTCCCGGTGCAAAATTAATCTACCAGCACACTACCAAGTGTATTTTTTGGTGTACAGACTTCAGATCAACACGAGTTGATTCATGATAGGTAGGCTTATGCCCGGTTTTGTTTGTTCGATATCAAGCTCCGATAAATATATCTCTAACAAAATTTCAATATCAACAAGTGGACAAAACAGAGAAGAAAACCGAAGGTTTCGTCGATTATACCTTTAGCATGGCTGAAACTTTGGTGTCCTTGAAGAAAACTTCAGAGTAGCAATCCAAGCATAAGCACACATCACACAGTCATGAGTTAGCACGCACGTAGGTTACAGCAGACTAGCACAGCGGAACACATGCCTAGCAAATCTGCAAGCAAGCAACACATCACGCAAAGGCAGCAAAGTAAGCAAGACGAGAGAAAGAAGAGCGCAAGCAGTTACCTTGCTGCTGGCGATGGGAAGCGGCGGAGGTGACTCCTGCCAGGGAGAAACCAGGCGTGGCGGCGTGATTCCGGGAGATGGCGGCTGCGCGCTGGATCTCTTTCCTGCCACAGAACGAATATACAGTAAAGTGTTTGGGGGTTAGGGTTAGTAGTGCGTGGTGGCTTGACTGTCAGGTCTATCCTCCCTATTCTGCCCCATCGAGCCGCGACCCGAGCCACGGGACAACACCACGCTACCCAGGCTCCCTGCCCAGACCCGGAAGTGGAGGAGCTGAGCTCTCCGGTGGGGAGACATGGGAGATGGTTGAAGGCGCTGGCAGGAGTACTAAAACCTGGCGTGACGCCCGGCGTAAATATTGACGACGGAGGGACGAATCTGGAAGGGGCGCTCATCCCCGGCGTGCTCGAGTTTGACCCTCCCGCCATGGCTCGTGATGGAGCCGGCGGTGGCTGGAATCGACCGGCTGTGGCCGGGATCGACCGGTTCCCCTTGAGGTTGGGGAATCGACGGCGGCCACCAAGCAGATCTTCAGGGTGGGCTGTAGTCGAGTGGATCTCATCCATCTGAGTTCTCTTGAGGGAGCCTAGGCGGTGGTTGCAGGGGCAAGAGGCAGCGGTTGTTGGCGGCAAGGGGGAACTAGGATCGAGCTGGGAGGGGCACGGCCAGGGGGAATAGAGGAGAGGGAAGGGAGACCATGGCCGCCAGATCTCTGCTCGCTCCCGTCGGCGGGAGGGAGGCGTCGCTCGCGTCGGGGAGAGGCTCGCGTCAGGGAGAGGCTCCCTCTGTTTCTCGAGGTGCCTGCGGATGAGTTTCCAAGAAATTCGAAGGGGCGAGATATGAATCGAGTGCGGTCTTTTTGCACGCGAGGCGGGAGGCTCGGTATTTCGTTCTATTTCGAGGCACCAATTCAGAGGACAGCCTAACTAGCGCAAACTGATCTCAAATTTGCGTAGTCGGTCTCCACGAAAAATACTAGTGATTAGCATATTTTTATATTTGTCACTGTGTGTAGCATTCTCAGTGACAGGTATTTATAGATGCATGTCACTAAGTATTTTTGTCGGTCTGCCGGTCTCCACAAGAAATACTAGTGACAGTCACTTTTATATGCCAGTCACTAGTATTTTACACTAGTGACAGGCTTATTCTTTCTCGTCGCTAGTAATACTTACTAGTGACAGGCACAGTTTTGCCCGTCACTAACCATCGGAGGCTATAAGCATTTAGTGTTGGCTTGCGGATTATGTGACCGCAGTGTACGTCGCTGGTGACAGAGGAACCATGACAGGTGGAGGAAACCGGCGCTGGGCCGTGAGAATCATACGGTCCTTCCTGATGGACCGGCACGCATTTGGCTTAAAAATTTGCCAAAGGTATAAATGGCTGGCTGGACTTCGAGAAAGCTTTCGTAAGCAACTTCAGCAGCACGTACCGGAGGCCAAACAGGCCGCAGCAGCTCGCTCTGTGTCTGCAGCGCTCGAATGAAACAGACCGGGATTACCTGACCCGGTGGAACTCCACAAGGAACTCCTGTGAAGGAGTGATCGAGGCACATGCCATTGCTTGGTTTGTAATGGGTGCAGAAGAGGTTCACCGATGTGGCAAAAGCTGCAGAGAAACATGCCAACAACCTTGGCAGAAATGATACGTGTGGCGGATAGCTACGCGTTGGGAGATCCAATGCAACCGGCGGTTCAAGCTGAGCCGGCGCAAACGAGCCAACCACGCCAAGGTCAATACCGGGACAACCGGCACAACAAAAGAGGGGAAGATTTTCCGGATCGGAGGTATGGACCGCAGCAAGTGGCCGCGGTGCAGGATAATTCCGGCGCCAGCGGAAGCCAGAGACAAAAAACCGGATCGCAGCCGTGGGCGGGTCCTAAGAAACAATGGGTTGAAAAGAAACCGTGGCAAAATGATGAGAGGTACACCATGGAATCCGCTATGGATCAGCCGTGCCGTTGGCACACACCGAATCCTGCGAGACATGCGAACCATCTCACAAGGGATTGCTCCTGGACCAAGAGGTTAATGGAGAAAGGCACGATGAAAGATGCAAGAGACCTAATGTCCGGAAAATTACCACCACCACCACCGCTTACCAGAGTGAAGGCGCTACCGGTACAGCCTCAGCCGAACCGGCAGCAGCAGCAAGAAGTTCATCAAGTGGGAGATGGCAATGGCCAACCACCACCACCGGCACCTTTGGGCCGGAACGTTTATCAGGATCCGCACCTGTGCTGTGTCGTGTTCGTCACTGAGCCAAAAGACAAGCAAAGCATGCATCGCCATTCCATGGAAGTGAACGCAGTGATGCCGGCAGTTCCGAAATACATGCTGTGGTCAGATCAGGAAATTACTTGGTCGTTCAAGGATCACCCAAAGATAATGCCAAACCTAGGTGGCTATGCTCTAGTCGTGGACCCGATCATGCATGGGCCAACAACTCGAGTCAAGTTCAGCAAGGTGCTGATAGACAACGGGAGCAGCATAAACATCATGTACCGGCACACCATGCGTACGCTGGGAATAACAGAAAACATGCTGCAGCCAACTCACACAACGTTCCATGGAATCGTTCCGGGCTTGTCCTGTTCGCCCATGGGAAAAATCCGGGTGGACGTGTCGTTTGGAGGGCATGAAAATTGCCGGGTCGAAAACCTTCTGTTCGTGGTGGTGGATCTGGACAGTCCTTACCATGCACTGCTGGGGAGACCAGCACTGGCGGCGTTCATGGCCTCAACTCATACCGCATATCTCAAGATGAAGATGCCGGCACCTCGTGGACCCTTAACTGTGGTGGGAAACTATAAGGTCTCGCTGGAAACCGCTTCCGCCGGATCAAACCTGGCAGAATCGCTGGTGATAGCGGAAGAAAAGAAAAGAATGCAAACCGCAGTTGCGCTGGCTCAGTCCTCACAGTTGAGCTTAGCTGCAATGAGTGGCAACTTGGGCACACCGACATTCAAGCCAACCAAGGAAACAAAGGGCATTGTACTGGACCCGGCATACCCTGAGCGTACCGTTCGTATCGATGCCGGCATGAGTGAGGCATAAGAAAGCACGCTCGTCAGCTTCTTCCGTGAGAATCGGAGCATCTTTGCCTGGTCTACCGATGACTTGGTGGGTGTTCCGAGGGAGTTGGCTGAGCACTCTTTGAATGTCTGGAAGGATGCGAAGCCGGTGAGGCAACCCTTACGCCGGTTCGCTGAAGACAGGAGGAAAATCATTGGAGAAGAGGTGACAAAGTTACTGGTTGCCGGTTTCATCGTGGAGGTACTGCATACCGAGTGGTTGGCCAATCCGGTGCTGGTCGAGAAGAAAAAATAGGAAGAACCCAAGGCTCCAAAGGTGTGGCGCATGTGCATTGACTACACCAACCTGAACAAGGCTTGCCCAAAAGATCCATTCCCCTTACCCCGGATTGATCAGGTGATCGATTATATTGCTGGCTGTGAGTTGTTGTCTTTTCTGGATGCTTATTCCGGTTTCCACCAGATTCCCCTGAAAAAGGAAGATCAAATAAAAACTGCGTTCATTACCCCGCACGTGGCTTATTGCTATGTCACTATGCCTTTCGGTTTGCGCAACGCTGGTGCAACGTACCAGCGCTGTATGCAAAACTGCCTGTTTGATCAAATTGGAAAAAATGTGCAAGTCTATGTGGACGATGTCGTGATAAAAACTAAGGTAAAAGACACCTTGATCGATGATCTGAGGCAAACTTTCGACAACTTGAGAAGGTTCCGGATGAAACTCAATCCGGCAAAATGCACCTTCGGTGTTCCTGCCGGAAAACTGCTTGGCTTTTCTGGTATCAAGCCGCAGTATAGAGGTTAATCCGGTAAATATCCGGTCTATCGAAAGAATGACAATACCGCAAGATCTCAAGGATGTGCAAAAGTTTACCAGAAGCTTGGCGTCGCTAAGCCGGTTCATAAGCCGGTTGGGAGAAAAGGCTTTGCCACTCTATGCTCTAATGAAAAAATCCGATACCTTCGTCTGGACCCCTCAGGCAGACGTAGCATTCAAAGAGCTAAAAACAATGCTAGCCACTGCGTCGGTATTGGCTTCGCCTTTGGAAAGGGAACCCATGCTGTTGTACATAGCAGCAACAAACCGGGTCGTGAGTGTTGTAGTTGTGGTAGAAAGAGAAGAGGAAGGAAAAACCGTGCAGAGGTCGGTATACTACCTGAGCGAGGTGCTCTCACTCTCAAAACAAAACTACCCTCACTTCCAGAAAATGACCTACGCCGTGTTCATGGCCGCAACAAAGCTCAAGCACTACTTTGAGGAGCACCCAATGAAAGTGGTGAGCGAGGAACACATTTCATACATCATGTGCAACAAGGATGCTAGCGGCCGGATCGCCAAATGGGCAATTCAGCTATCGCCTTACCTACCGGCGTAGGAGAGAAGAGATGCCATAAAGTCACAAGCCTTGGCTGATTTCCTGATCGATTGGGCAGAAATGCAATACAAACCGCCGGAACAAAAAATAGAGTACTGGAAGATGCACTTTGATGGATCCAAGCTTAAAGAGGGTCTGGGTGCCGGTGTGGTGCTTACTTCACCTAAGGGCGATCACCTCCGGTACGTTCTTCAAGTACACTTCAGGGCATCGAACAACGTCGCAGAGTATGAAGCTCTGATTCATGGGCTCAAGGTCGCAAAAGAAATCGGTGCGCACCGGATCATTTGCTACGGAGACTCGGATCTTGTGGTGCAGCAGTGTTCCGGAGATTGGGATGCAAAAGATGCCAACATGGCCTCATACCGGTTTCATGTGCAAAAGATTGCCGGATTCTTCGAGGGGTGTGAGTTTCACCATGTGCCGCGGGCGGAAAATGAAGCCGCGGATACGCTCTCTAAGTTGGGCTCCTCCAGGCAAGAAATCCCTCCCGGAATAGCTTTGGCTCACCTAAGAGCACCATCAATCAAACCAAGTCTGGAGTCTGAATCAATCTTTGTACCGGAGTCAGATGTTGTGCCGATGGATATTGACGAGGGAAACCCGGGGACTGTTCCGGTAAACCCGGGGACTGCGGGGTCAAAACTGGAATAAGCTATGCTGGTGGACAGTATGGAGATAGACGTACCGGTGTTTCTGGTTCGGGAAGCACCAACTTGGGTTGAACCTATTAAGGAATTCTTGATCAACGACACTTTGCCTGTTGACGAAACTGAGTCAAGAAGGGTCCAGAGGAGGTCCAAGGCCTATACCATCATCAACGGTGAGGTGTACAAGAGAAGTGTTACCGGTATCCTCCAAAGATGTGTGGAACCGGAAGAGGGAAAAGAGATGCTTGTGGAAATTCACCACGGAGAATGCGGGCATCACGGCTCATCAAGGGCGCTGGTGGCAAAGGTGTTCCGGCATGGGTTCTACTGGCCCATGGCACTGGAAGACGCTGAGGATCTGGTACGGAAATGCAACGGGTGCCAGAGGTACGCCAAGCAAAACCATACCCCAACATCCGGTCTGAAAACCATACCGATAACTTGGCCGTTTGTTGTTTGGTGCGTTGACATGGTTGGCCCATTCAGAACTGCAAGGGGCAGCATGACCCACATCCTAGTGATGGTGGATAAGTTCACCAAGTGGCTTGAGGTGAAACCTATTGCAAAATGCGATGGGCACACGGCAGTGAAATTCTTAAAGGATGTTATCTTGCAGTATGGATACCCGCATAGCATCATCACTGATAATGGGACAAACTTTGCCCAAGGAGAATTTAAGCGATTCTGTGAGGATAACAACATCCGGTTGGATTTGTGTTCAGTGGCACACCCGCAAGGCAACGGCCAAGTGGAAAGAACCAATGCTCTGGTGCTTTCCGGTATCAAACGAAGGCTCATTGAACCACTTGAAAAGACACCGGGATGCTGGCTCGATGAGTTACCATCGGTGCTGTGGAGCATAAGAACCACACCAAACCGGTCTACCGGATACACTCCATGCTTCATGGTTTATGGGGCAGAAGTGGTGATACCAACCGACATTATCCATGACTCACCACGGGTTCAGCTCTATACCGAAGAAGAGGTAAGAGAGGCCCGAGAAAACGATGTGGACTTGCTCGAGGAAGCAAGAGAGCTGGCTTTGGCAAGATCAGCCATATACCAGCAGAACCTCAGACGCTATCATAGCCGGAAGGTTAATCCGACAGTTTTCCGGGAGGGGGACCTGGTGCTACGCTTAGTGCAGCGCACTGAGGGGCGCCGGATACGTCTCAAACGTATCTATAATTTCTTATGTTCCATGCTACTTTTATGATGATACTCACATGTTTTATACACATTATATGTCATTATTACGCATTTTCCGGCACTAACCTATTGACGAGATGCCGAAGAGCCAGTTGCTGTTTTCTGCTGTTTTTGGTTTCAGAAATCCTAGTAAGGAAATATTCTCGGAATTGGACGAAATCAACGCCCAGGGGCTTATTTTTCCACGAAGCTTCCAGAAGACCGGAGGAGATACGAAGTGGGGCCACGGGGCGCCGCCACACTAGGGCGGCGCGGCCTAGAGGGGGCCCGCGCGGCCCTAGCGTGTGGGGCCCCCGTGACGCCTCCTGACCCGCCCTTCCGCCTACTTAAAGCCTTCGTCGCGAAACCCCCAGTACCGAGAGCCACGATACGGAAAACCTTCCAGAGACGCCGCCGCCGCCAATCCCATCTCGGGGGATTCGGGAGATTGCCTTCGGCACCCCGCCGGAGAGGGGAATCATCTCCCGGAGGTCTCTTCATCGCCATGATCGCCTCCGGATCGATGTGTGAGTAGTTCACCCCTGGACTATGGGTCCATAGCAGTAGCTAGATGGTTGTCTTCTCCTCATTGTGCTATCATGTTAGATCTTGTGAGCTGCCTATCATGATCAAGATCATCTATTTGTAATCCTACATATTGTGTTTGTTGGGATCCGATGAATATTGAATACTATATCAAGTTGATTATCAATCTATCATATATGTTGTTTATGTTCTTGCATGCTCTCCGTTGCTAGTAGAGGTTCTGGCCAAGTTGATACTTGTGACTCCAAGAGGGAGTATTTATGCTCGATAGTGGGTTCATGCCTCCATTGAATCTGGGACAGTGACAGAAAGTTCTAAGGTTGTGGATGTGCTGTTGCCACTAGGGATAAAACATCGATGCTATGTCTAAGGATATTTGTGTTGATTACATTACGCACCATACTTAAAAACACAAAAAAATTAGTTGCTAGTTTTACTTTATTTACTGTCTTGTTCTCTATATCAAAAACACAAAAAAATTAGCTACTTCCATTTAGTTTACTTTGTTATCATGTCTAGCTCTGAACCTGTTACTTCTCCACCTCATGAATTAATCTTTACTTTTAAACAAGGGGATGAGGAGAGTTTTAAAGATGCTTGGTCTAGAATTTTTGATTCTTATCGTAAAGTTGAACCTCAAATGACTCTAAGTTTGCTCCTTAGTAACTTTTATTTTGGGCTTATGATTCGCTATAAATATGCCTTGGATGCTGTAGTGGGAGGAGATTTCCTTCATTGCGATGGGGATCGAGCTTTTAATGCCATAAAGAAACTAGTTGCATCACATAGTTCAGCTAATAATTTTGATTCATCTCTTATTAGTATTTATAATAGATTAAACACTCTTGAAACAAATACATCTTGCTTGAAAGAAAGGTATGGTCAGATTCGTGAGCGACTTGATCATGTTTTAGTAAACTCTGAACCTTCAATGTGGGACCCTACTATTAAAGTTACTATTGATGGTAAATTTTTTAATGCCCGTTGTGATATTATGACTGAATTTTGCCTTATGCCTGGAAGTATTTATGAACCTTTGACACTTTGGGGACTTACTGAAGGTGGAGAAGGAATAACTCTTACCGATAACTCTGTTATATTTCCTAAGGGAATAGCCGAGGGTGTGTTCACAACCATTCTTGGAAGAACGATATCCACTGATTATCTTGTTATTGAATGTGTAGGAACAGGATAGATCACACTTGGAAGATCTCTGCTGAAACTATTGGGAGCAATCATAGATGCGGGGAAAGGCACCCTAAAATTCACCTCTACACCGGGAGGCGGCCATGTATTCCCTAAACCAAAGAGTAAGAAAAAGAGTAAGAAGGGTAGGCATAAAGCCCGAGGTAATAATGTTGATGCTTCATCTCTCGATAATACTTGATTCACACTTTCTGCGCCTAGCTGAAAGGCGTTAAAGAAAAGCGCTTATGGGAGACAACCCATTATTTTACTTCTGCACTTTATTTTATATTTGAGTCTTGGAAATTGTTACTACTGTAGCAACCTCTCCTTATCTTTATTTTATTGCATTGTTGTGCCAAGTAAAGTCTTTGATAGTAAAGTCAATACTAGATTTGGATTACTGCGCAGGAACAGATTTCTTGCTGTCACGAAATTGAGCCGCCCCTGCTGTAGAAAATTTATAAAAATCTTCCAATTTACGTGCGTGAGCCTCAGATATGTACGCAACTTTCATTCAATTTGGGCATTTTCATCTGAGCAAATCTGGTGCCTCTAAAAAATTCGTCTTTACGGACTGTTCTGTTTTGACAGATTCTGCCTTTTATTTCGCATTGCATGTTTTGCTATGTTTGATGGATTTCTTTGTTCCATTAACTTTCAGTAGCTTTGTGCAATGTCCAGAAGTGTTAAGAATGATTATGTCACCTCTGAATATATGAATTATGCACTGACCCTCTAATGAGTTTGTTTCGAGTTTGGTGTGGAGGAAGTTTTCAACGGTCAAGAGAGGAGGATGATACAATATGATCAAGAAGAGTGAAAAGTCTAAGCTTGGGGATGCCCCCGTGGTTCATCCCTGCATATTTTAAGAAGACTCAAGCATCTAAGCTTGGGGATGCCCAAGGCATCCCTTCTTCATCGACAACTTATCAGGTCACCTCTAGTGAAACTATATTTTTATTCCGTCACATCTTATGTGCTTTACTTGGAGCGTATGTTTGTTTTTATTTTTGTTTTTGTTTTTGTTTGAATAAATTCGGATCCTAGCATTCTTTGTTTGGGAGAGATACACGCTCCGCTATTTCGTATGAACACATATGTTCTTAGCTTTATTCTTAATGTTCATTGCGAAAGTTGAACTAGTGCATTCATTGTTATATGGTTGGAAACGGAAAATGCCGCATGTGGTAAATGGTATAATGTCTTGAATAATTTGATACTTGGCAATTGTTGTGCTCATATAGATCATGTTTAAGCTCTTGCATCATGTACTTTGTACCTATTAATGAAGAACTACATAGAGCTTGTTAAAATTTGGTTTGCATGATTGGTCTCTAGAGTCTAGATATTTTCTGGTTAAGGTGTTTGAACAACAAGGAGATAATGTAAAGTCTTATAATACTTACAATATGTTCATATGTGAGCTTTGCTGCACCTTTTATACTTGAGTTTGCTTCAAACAACCTTGCTAGCCTAGCCTTGTATTGAGAGGAATTCTTCTCGTGCATCCAAATCCTTGAGCCAAAAACTATGCCATTTGTGTCCACCATACCTACCTACTACATGGTATTTCTCTGCCATTCCAAAGTACATTACTTGAGTGCTACCTTTAAAAATTCTATTCTTTGTCTTTGCAATATATAGCTCATGGGAAAATAGCCTTAAAAACTATTGTGGTGAAGAATATGTACTTATGTGTCTTATTTCTTAATAAGTTGCTTGTTGAGCGGTAACCATGTTTCTGGGACGCCATCAACTTTTACCTTTGTTGAATATCATGTGAGTTGCTATGCATGTTCGTCTTGTCTGAAGTAAGGGAGATTTTCATGATCATATGGTTTGAGTATGCATATTGTTAGAGAAGAACATTGGGCCGCTAACTAAAGCCATGATTCATGGTGGAAGTTTCAGTTTGGACAATTAATCCTCAATCTCTTATGAGAATTTTAACTGTTGTTGTATGCTTATGCATTAAAGAGGAGTCCATTATCTCGTTGTCTATGTTGTCCCGGTATGGATGTCTAAGTTGAGAATAATCAAAAGCGAGAAATCCAATGCGAACTTTCTCCTTAGACCTTTGTACAGGCGGCATAGAGGTACCCCTTTGTGACACTTGGTTGAAACATATGCTATACTATGATAATCCATGTTAATCCAAGCTAATTAGGACAAGGTGCGAGCACTATTGGTATACTATGCATGAGGCTTGCAACTTATAAGATATCTTATACATAACACATATGCTTTATTACTACCGTTGACAAAATTATTTCTTGTTTTCAAAATGAAAAGCTCTAGCACAAATATAGTAATCCATGATTCCCTCTGCGAAGGGCCATTCTTCTACTTTATTGTTGAGTCAGTTGACCTATTCTTTCTATCTTAGAAGCAAACACTTGTGTAAACTGTGTGCATTGATTCTTACATGTTTACCTATTGCACTTGTTATATTACTTTGTGTTGACAATTATCCATGAGATATACATGTTGAAGTTGAAAGCAACCGCTGAAACTTATATCTTCCTTTGTGTTGCTTCAATGCCTTTACTTTGAATTTATTGCTTTATGAGTAACTCTTATGCAAGTCTTATTGATGCTTGTCTTGAAAGTATTATTCATGAAAAGTCTTTGCTATATGATTCATTTTTTTACTCATTATCTTCACCATTGCTTCGAATCGTTGCATTCATCTCATATGCTTTACAATAGTATTGCGGAGTTATGATAGCATGTTGATACGTCCCAAACGTATCTATAATTTCTTATGTTCCATGCTACTTTTATGATGATACTCACATGTTTTATACACATTATATGTCATATTTATGCATTTTCCGGCACTAAACTATTGACGAGATGCCGAAGAGCCAGTTGCTGTTTTCTGCTGTTTTTGGTTTCAGAAATCCTAGTAAGGAAATATTCTCGGAATTGGACGAAATCAACGCCCAGGGTCCTATTTTTGCACGAAGCTTCCAGAAGTCCGAGGAGCAAACAAAGTGGGGCCACGGGGCGACGACACGCTAGGGCGGCGCGGCCTGGGCCCTGGCCGCACGGCCCTGTTGTGTGGGTCCCTCGTGACGCCTCTTGACCTGCCCTTCCGCCTACTTAAAGCCTCCGTCGCGAAACCCCCAGTACCGAGAGCCACGATACGGAAAACCTTCCAGAGACGCCACTGATACGTCCAAAACGTATCTACTTTCCCGAACACTTTTGCTATTGTTTTGCCTCTAATTTGTGTATTTTGGATGCAACTAACACGGACTAACGCTGTTTTCAGCAGAACTGTTCTGGTGTCTCGTTTTTGTGCAGAAATCCAACTTTCAGGAAAAACCTCGGGATTTTGACAGAAGGCCCTATTTTCCCAGAATACTGACGGGGCCAGAAGGACGAATCAAGTGGAGGCCCGAGGGCCCCACACCATAAGGCGGCGCGGCCTAGGGAGGGCCCGCGCGGCCCTATGGTGTGGCCCCCTCGGGTGGCCTCCGACGCCCTCCTTCGGACTATTTATCGGCCTCGACCTAAAAACGCACGGAGAGAAGTCGAAGTCGCGAGAAACCCTCCAGAACGCCGCCACATCGCGAAACTCCGTCTCGGGAGCCAGAAGTCTCCGTTCTGGCACTCCGCCGGACGGGGAATTGGAGGAGATCATCGCCGCCATCACCGCCAACGCCTCTCCATCAACCAGCCATGTTTCCCCCATCCATGTGTGAGTAATTCCCCGCTGTAGGCCGAAGGGGATGGTAGGGATTGGATGAGATTGGTCATGTAATAGCATAAGATTGTTAGGGCATAGTGCCTAGTGTCCGTAATTGGTACTTTGATGATATGGTTGCAACTTGTTATGCTTAATGCTTGTCACTAGGGCCCGAGTGCCATGATCTCAGATCTGAACATGTTATTATTTCATCATGATATTCATTGTTTATGGTCTTACCCGCAAGTTGTATACACATGTCGTCTGTCCGGAACCAATGGCCCCGAAGTGACGAAATCGGGACAACCGGAGGGAATGGCAGTGATGTGAGGATCACATGTGTTCACGGAGTGTTAATGCTTTGCTCCGGTACTCTATTAAAAGGAGTACCTTAATATCCAGTAGTTTCCCTAGAAGCCCGGCTGCCACCGGCTGGTAGGACAAAAGATGTTGTGCAAGTTTCTCATTGCGAGCACGTACGACTATAATTGGAACACATGCCTAGTGATTGCTTTGTACTTGGACACCGTTTTATTATTATCTGCAAATGCCCTGCTATGATTGTTACATGAGTTTCTCTCATCCATGCAACGCCCGTTATCCGTCCCCGTGCCTACAGTATTTTAATCCTGCTCGTTTACTAAAATCACTACCGCTATTTCCGTTACTCTGCCGTCGTTATTTCACTATCGCTATCGCTATAAAACTCGTTACTATCGATAAACTCTTGCGAGCAAGTCCGTTTCCAGTGCAGCTGAATTGAAAACTCCACTCGTTAAGGCTTTCAAGTATTCTTTGTCTCCCCTTGTGTCGAATCAATAAATTGGGTTTTACTTCCCTCGAAGACTCGTTGCGATCCCCTATACTTGTGGGTCATCAAGACTATTTTCCGGCGCCGTTGCCGGTAGCATAGCTTTATTTGGAAGTTCACTTGGATTGATATTGTTCGCTGCAAATTCTCCATCATGGGTAAACCTCGCGATACTAAGGTCGCCATATTACCATCCACTACAAGAAAAGGTACAACTCGAGTACCTCTGCTGCTCTTGATTCACCATCCGTGATTGATAAACTTGTTTCACCGCCACATGCTTCTCTTGCCGGTACTTCGCTGAATCCGAAAACTCTCATAATATTGATAATATTTCTGCCGTGCTTGATGATAGTGGTTCATTGGGAACTTTTCTAGATACTACAATTGCTAGGTCTAGACAAATTGAAAACACCGAAACTCCTGATGTTACTACACCCGTTAATTCACCCGAACTTGAATACTCTAGTGATGATCTTGATGAAGATTATGTGGAACTTGATGATGATTTTATTGAAAAATGCAATGCTACTACCGATGCAAGAAAAATTAAAAAGTTGCTTGCAGTAACATGCTCGTTAGATATAAACTGTCTCCCGATCCTAAATTTGCCACATCTCCTATAAACATTAAGGATAAAGATTATGATTTTTCTCTTGATCTATCTCATATAGCTATTGTTGAGAAAACACCCTTTTGTGGTACTGAAAAAGAAAGTGTTGTTGAACACATGATTGAGTTATCTACTCCGAGTAGCTTGTTTTCTCGATGATGTTAAGAAGCGTACTTACTTTGTTGCTAAAATCTTTCCATTCTCATTAAAGGATGACGCTAAAACTTGGTATAATAGTTTGCCACCTAGTTCTATTAAAAGTCCAAAAGAATTGCTTGATGTTTTCTTCCGTAAATACTTTCCTGCTAGTGCTCAACATGTTGCTTTGCAGAGAATTTATAATTTTGACCAGGAAGATGGAGAGAAATTGCCTGAGGCTTGGGCGAGATTTTGCTCTCTTATTAGAGCTCGGCCTGACCATGCTTTGGAAAAGCATGATTTACTTGATATATTTTATAGTGGACTAACCATTGAGTCTAGGGCATACCTGGATAGTTGTGCTGGTTGTGTTTTCAAGAAAAGAACTCCAGACGACGCTGAAGAATTATTGGCTAAAATAGACCGGAATCATGATGATTGGACTATGCCTGAACCAACTCCAACGCCAATATTGAAGAAGAGGGGTTTAATTAAATTGAATGATGAAGATATGAGGGAAGCCAAGAAGTCTCTCAAGGAGAAAGGTATTAAATCCGAAGATGTGAAGAATCTACCTCCCATAGAAGATATATGTGAGATAATTCCCCCTTCATCCATGATTGAGGTAAATTCCCTTCGCCGCTTTACTAGGGAAGATATTTGGTATTCAAAACCTCCTGCGCAATGCTTAGATGAGTTTGATAATTATATTGTTAAGCAAGAAAATTTTAATATGAGAGTAGAGAATCATCTAATGGAAAATTCTCAAGCTATTAGTGAATTGCATGATATTGTGGAGAGAACCTCCAATGATGTTAAGATGCTTGTTAAACATTTTCATATGGTTCAAACTCAAATTGATCAACTCACTAAAGTGCAAAATGACTTGCTAGGAAATAATTCTAAAGAAAAACATGCTTATGAAGTAACAACTAGAGGTGGTGTCTCTACCCAGGACCCTCTATATCCTGAAGGGCACCCCAAAAGAGTTGAACAAGATTCCCAACGAACTAAAACTAGTGCTCCATCTAAGAAAAAGAAAAAGAAACATAAGAATGTTGTAGAATCCTCTGAACCTGTTAATGATCCTAATAGTATTTCTATTTCTGATGCTGAAACTGAAAGTGGTAATGAACATGATAATAATAATGGTAATGATAAGAATGATACTCCTGATAAAGAAGAGGTTGAAGAAGAACCTAAAAAGCATGCTAAAAATAAAAAGTATACTAAAGAAGATTTTATTGCTGAGAAACATGGTAATGAAAGAGAACCTTGGGTGCAAAAGCAAATGCCTTTTCCTGCTAAGAAACTAAAATCAAAGGAAGAAGAACACTATAATAAATTTTGTGATTGGATGAAACCTTTATTCTTGCAAATCCCTTTGACCGATGCTATTAAATTGCCTCCTTATTCAAAGTATATGAAAGATATTGTTACTAACAAAAGGAAAATCCCCAATGAGGAAATTTCCACTATGCTTGCTAATTACTCTTTCAATGGAAAAGTTCCAAAGAAGTTGGGCGACCTGGGTATACCTACTATTCCTTGTTCTATTAAGAATAATTATGTTAAAACTGCTCTATGTGACTTGGGCGCCGGTATTAGTGTTATGCCTTTTTCTCTTTATAAGAGACTTTACTTAGATAAGTTGATACCTACTGATATATCTTTGCAAATGGCTGATAAATCTACTCGCTATTCCCGTTGGTATATGTGAGGATGTTCCTGTTCAAGTGACTAATAACCGCTTGATATTAACTGATTTTGTTGTGTTGGAAATGCCTCGAAGATGATAATATGTCTATTATTCTTGGGATACCTTTTCTTAACACCGCAGGGGCTGTTATTGATTGCAATAAAGAAAAGGTTACTTTCAATGTTGATGATAAGGAACACACCGTCTATTTCCCCAAGAGGATTGAAAAAACGTGCGGAGTTAATACTATTTCTAATGTGAGAACTATCAAAGTGGGAACTATCGATTGTCCTATATATGAGCCTAAAGAAGAATATCAAACTCTTGTGATTGGGTCCATATCAATACAATTCAAGGTAACATGATTGATTTGAGGTTTATTTCTTCATATGCTATGTAAAATTTATTTGGTGGCAAGACTTGATCAACCTTGTTAACAAATACATTTTATATGCATAGAGGAGGTAAACAACATCTCTTTCTTCCTCCACTTGCTCTAGTTGCTGTAGCACCTTTATTTTTCAAAGTTTCTTAGTTAATTAGAGTTTTCAAAAAATTTCCTGGCCAGTAATAATAAACTTAATACCCAGAAATGTGCATTTTTCAAAGTTTTCAAAAATTCGCGAAAATTACACCGTTGGTCCTATTTTTCGACGAGGCACCTGGGAGTACCATAGGATGACCTGTGGGGCACCACAGGGTGCCACACCACAGGCCGGCGCGGCCAAGGAGGTGGGCGCGCCACCCTGTGGTGTGGGCCCCTCCTTGCCCCACTACTTCATCTCTTTCTCCCAACATCTTCTCTCTCCCGAAAAAACTCGAACCAATTTTCTATCACTCGCGTTTTTGCTCAAGAGCTCAGGATTTTTCGATCTCTTTGCTCAGCCCAGATTTCTGTCTGAAATTTGGCACATTTACTCTCCGGTATGTGACTCCTTCGATTATCCAAATAGAATTTTGTTTGGTTGAGTATATCTTGAATATTTTGCTGCTGTAGGTAACATGCTTAGTGAGTTTGCATGCTTGTTCTAAGTGGTAGAAACTAGTTTTGATGCATGATTAGTACTCTAGCAAGTTCCTATGGTAGTTTCCCTCAATTATATGTCACCAAATCAAGTTTTATATTGTTTGTTGAAAAATTTCAGAAAATGGAAGGAGGTAGGCACCAACTCAACCAACATGAGTTGGAGGTGCAACAGGTCATGAGAGTTCACCGAGAAGGAGTATATCCCACTTACTATCCGTGCGTGGATTTCATGAGAAGTGCAGGGATCTTGCAGGACGTTCAAAGTTTAATCTCTCGTGCAGATTGGATGATTTTGTTGATGGGGAACCATGCCAATATGTAAAACTCGACTATGTCAGTAGTGCAGGATTTTAAATTCAATTGGTCACAATCTAATCCCATGGTTCAAGTACAAAATTTATAATAAAACCGTCAACTTGCCATTCAGTTGATTTTTGTGCAAGCAATCGAGTGCCGCAATGGGGATCATGCGAGAAGATAAAGGGATCGCCGCAAGAGTTCTTGGACCTCTTCAAAATGATTTGTCATGGAAGAAGCTTCTCGCAGGATGATGGTAAAATCAGTAGCATTCATTTCCCAGCCTATTCGTTACTTTGCTTATTTCATTACCAAGTGCGTTCTAGCGAGAAAGAATGGAGGTAAAGTAACTATCCCGGATCTAGCCTTTCTAGCTGCCGCATTACAAGGTAATAGGACTTATAACTTGGGAGCTTTGATAGCCAACGAGACTTGCCACTAACCGTGAGAGGGGAGGAATTTGTGGGGGTCTCATCGCCTCTCGCTTATTAGCTATGCATAATGTAGGACCTCACCGTCTTGATATTCAGCTCCCCATGGAGAAACTTGACATAGCCTCCATGATTAAGCATGAATTTGTTTCCGATTCATCTAATTTGAGAAACCCGTCCTACGAATAACATTTTACAAGAAATCTTGGACAAGGACTAAGAAAGTTGAAAAATTAGTAGGATTGCCCGCACCTTCTCTCGTTTAACCTTGATTCCGGGGAGGATTGGTCAGTCACGGAAAGTGCAGTTAATGCATACATAGAGGGAGGAAGCCATCGTGCACGAGATAACACGGATGAGGTCGAGGAACACCTCGACTCGTCGTCAGATGCAGCAAGCTCTTCGCATCAACACATTGGGCATGAGGAGCCTCCACTCTTTTCTTCTGCATCGGTACCTTATTATGACTACTCCATGTATGATCCACCGGCGTGGAACCCAGACCCTCGATGGGATTGAACTCCACTTAGGCCAAAAGCCTAAGCTTGGGGGGAGGTATACCGGCATCACTCATTCTTTGCAAATCATGATTGCTGGATACTTGTATATACTTGTTTAGTTTGTTTGAGTGGTTTTCTAATGAGAGGAAGATGATATTTGGGGAAGTGCTGCCGGAAAACAGATTCTGGACTGTTACCGTAAAAATTCTCAAAAATAGCCAGAACAGTATTTTGCGAAGCCAATTTTTGTGCATGTTCCCCAGGTTGTTATCTAACTTTCATTAGTTGAACACTTTTCGAGCTGAGCAACGTAAGATTTTTGTAAAAATCGATTTCTGTACTGCTGTCAGGTTTTGGCAGATTTCTGCCATCTCGCTTTTCTATGTTTCTTTTAGTTTGCTATTTCTTGCTTTCACTTTGTTTCTTTCCTAAAACACAAAAATACCAAAAATATTTCTGTTGTTTCTCTTCACCACTTGTTTACTTTAGTTTCTTGCATTTGTTTCGCTTTATTTGCTATTGCTAGTTTGCTATAAGAAAATCCAAAAAGATTTTGATTTGTTTGCTTGTTTCCTTTTATTCTTGTTCTCAAATTCGAAAACACCAAAAATATTTGCTGTTCTTCTTTGGTTTTGTAAAGTTCATTATGAGTTCAATGGTCTTCGGTGGCTGGAGCGTGGTTTTCATTTCATATTATCCAAGCTACACAAGTGAAAAGGCAATAATGACGATCTACGACAATCTGATTGTGGTGAGAGGCTCGGTATGAACTCTATTTGTTTTCATTTTTGTACATATACTCATCCATGTGAGCATGCTTAGTTGGTTCATGTGAGGTATATGTCATTTAAGAAAGTTTAGTAGTTCATGATCTCTCATGTTAGCTCCAATCTATTAATATGAGTAGCATGTCATGGATGTTTGCTTGCATTGTTTTATTCATAAGTAAGTATGTCATTGTGGTATCCTCCTCTGAATAATTCGTTTGAATTAACTTGGCACATGCTCACGCATGCATATGACTGAACAGGAGTCAATTAAGCCTCAATGATTTACATTGCTTCAGAGTTCTTGTATCACTTTTATGCCTCGCTTAATTTATTTTGCCGCAAGCATGATTATGATAGTTATTGCTCTCTTGATTTGTCGCTCCCTAGTCTTTTGCTAGCCTTCACTTGTACCGAGCGGGAACGCTGCTCGTGCCTCCAAACACATGAAAACCAAGTTATTCCGCAGTGTCCACCATAAATACCTATGCATGGCATTTCAAACCATTCCAAGTAAATTCTCATGCGCTACCTTTAAAACCTTCAAAATGCTTCTTAATTTGTGTTGATGTTTCATAGCTCATGAGGAAGTATGTGGTGTTTAGCTTTCAACCTTGTAATTTACTTTTGACGGACTCTCAAATGGCCTAGTGGCACATCCATTTATCCAATAATTTTGCAAAAAGAGCTGGCAATGGGATTCCCAGTCCCGAATTAATTAACTTAAATAGACACTCCTCCATGGTTTGTGATTGTTGGACGGCACCCGAAGGATTCGGTTAGCCATGGCTTATGTAACCAAAGGTTGGGGGGAGTGTCCTCATCATAATAAAATTAAATTAAAAAGGCACTCCTTCATGGTATGTGATTGTTGGCAGGCACCCGAGGATTCGGTTAGCCATGGTTTGTGTAAGAAAGGTTGGAAGGAGTGCCACATAAACATGCAAATAATTCATGGGAGCCGCTCTTGAAAGTCCGGTTGGCGAGGTAGTTGGTGTACCCATTACCATTCGTTGACAACAACAAACACCTCTCAAAATAATTTTACTCCCGCTTTACAAATGAAAAGCTCTAGCGCATGTTAATCCCTCGCTTCCTCTCGCGAAGGGTCAATCTTTTACTTTTATGTTGTGTCTCCATCCTTTCTTTGAGCACTTTCTTGAGAGCACAACTGTCATTCTTAGTATAATATGCTTGTCTCAAAATGTGATTGATTGTGGTATAACTTTGATGCTTTTGTCTTTGACAATCACTACTTCTAGTCTTTGTATGAACTCCAGAGGTGCCCGGGCATTCATGTTTTGCCGATCAAATACAGGCAAGAGAGATACCACTCTATCATACTCTTTTATGAACATTGCAATCCTGCTTATATACATGATTCATGATGCTTATTATTAATTGTTGGTACCTCTTCATGATTGACATAGCTGTTAGATGATTTTATTTGCATGTATCTTATTATGAACTCGCTTAAGTATTAGCCATATCATGAGAATATATACATCATATGAACAAATGTGTTCGTGAAAGTTCTTTTATCGCTCAGTTGTTAACTGAATTGCTTGAGGACAAGCAATAAGCTAAGCTTGGGGGAGTTGATACGTCCAAAACGTATCTACTTTCCCGAACACTTTTGCTATTGTTTTGCCTCTAATTTGTGTATTTTGGATGCAACTAACACGGACTAACGCTGTTTTCAGCAGAACCGTTCCGGTGTCTCGTTTTTGTGCAGAAATCCAACTTTCAGGAAAAACCTCGGGATTTTGACGAAGGCCATATTTTCCCGCAATACCGACGGAGCCGAAGGACGAATCAAGTGGAGGCCCGAGGGCCCCACACCATAAGGCGGCGCGGCCTAGGGGGGGCCCGCGCGGCCCTATGGTGTGGCCCCCTCGGCTGGCCTCCGACGCCCTCCTTCGGACTATTTATCGGCCTCGACCTAAAAACGCACGGAGAGAAGTCGAAGTCGCGAGAAACCATCCAGAACGCCGCCACATCGCGAAACTCCGTCTCGGGAGCCAGAAGTCTCCGTTCTGGCACTCCGCCGGGACGGGGAATTGCAGGAGATCATCGCCGCCATCACCGCCAACGCCTCTCCATCAACCAGCCATGTTTCCCCCATCCATGTGTGAGTAATTCCCCCACTGTAGGCCGAAGGGGATGGTAGGGATTGGATGAGATTGGTCATGTAATAGCATAAGATTGTTAGGGCATAGTGCCTAGTGTCCGTAATTGGTACTTTGATGATATTGTTGCAACTTGTTATGCTTAATGCTTGTCACTAGGGCCCGAGTGCCATGATCTTAGATATGAACATGTTATTATTTCATCATGATATTCATTGTTTATGGTCTTACCTGCAAGTTGTATACACATGTCGCTGTCCGGAACCAATGGCCCCGAAGTGACAGAATCGGACAACTCGGAGGGAATGGCAGTGATGTGAGGATCACAAGTGTTCACGGAGTGTTAATGCTTTGCTCCGGTACTCTATTAAAAGGAGTACCTTAATATCCAAGTAGTTTCCCTAGAGGCCCGGCTGCCACCGGCTGGTAGGACAAAAGATGTTGTGCAAGTTTCTCATTGCGAGCACGTACGACTATAATTGGAACACATGCCTATTGATTGCTTTGTACTTGGACACCGTTTTATTATTATCCGCAAATGCCCCGCTATGATTGTTACATGAGTTTCTCTCATCCATGCAACGCCCGTTATCCGTCCCCGTGCCTACGGTATTTTAATCCTCGCTGTTTACTAAAATCACTATCGCTATTTCCGTTACTCGCTGCTCGTTATTTCACTATCGCTATCGCTATAAAACCGTTACTATCGATAAACTCTTGCGAGCAAGTCTGTTTCCAGGTGCAGCTGAATTGACAACTCCGCTCGTTAAGGCTTTCAAGTATTCTTTGTCTCCCTTGTGTCGAATCAATAAATTGGGTTTTACTTCCCTCGAAGACTCGTTGCGATCCCCTATACTTGTGGGTCATCGACCACCGCCGCCAATCCCATCTCGGGGGATTCAGGAGATCGCCTCCGGCACCCCGCCGGAGAGGGGAATCATCCCCCGCAGGTCTCTTCATCGCCATGATCGCCTCCGGATCGATGTGTGAGTAGTTCACCCCTGGACTATGGGTCCATAGCAGTAGCTAGATGGTCGTCTTCTCCTTATGTGCTTCATTGTCGGATCTTGTGAGCTGCCTAACATGATCAAGATCATCTATCTGTAATGCTATATGTTGTGTTTGTTGGGATCCGATGGATAGAGAATGCTATGTTATGTTGATTATCAATCTATTACCTATGTGTTGTTTATGATCTTGCATGCTCTCCGTTATTAGTAGAGGCTCGGCCAAGTTTTTACTCTTAACTCCAAGAGGGAGTACTTATGCTCGATAGTGGGTTCATGCCTCCATTAAATCTGGGACAAGTGATGAGAAAGTTCTAAGGTTGTGGATGTGTCTGTTGCCACTAGGGATAAAACATTGATGCTATGTCCGAGGATGTAGTTATTTATTACATTACGCACCATACTTAATGCAATTGTCTCGTTGTTTGCAACTTAATACCGGAAGGGGTTCGGATGATAACCTCGAAGGTGGACTTTTTAGGCATAGATGCATGCCGGATAGCGGTCTATGTACTTTGTCGTAATGCCCAATTAAATCTCACTATACTCATCATATCATGTATGTGCATGGTCATGCCCTCTCTATTTGTCAATTGCCCAACTGTAATTTGTTCACTCAACATGCTATTTATCTTATGGGAGAGACACCTCTAGTGAACTGTGGACCCCGGTCCATTATTTTACATCGAATACAATCTACTGCAATACTTGTTCTACTGTTTTCTGCAAACAATCATCATCCACACTATACATCTAATCCTTTGTTACAACAAGCCGGTGAGATTGACAACCTCGCTGTTTCGTTGGGGCAAAGTACTTTGGTTGTGTTGTGCAGGTTCCACGTTGGCGCCGGAATCCCTGGTGTTGCGCCGCACTACATCCCGCCGCCATCAACCTTCAACGTGCTTCTTGGCTCCTACTGGTACGATAAACCTTGGTTTCTTACTGAGGGAAAACTTGCCGCTGTACGCATCAAACCTTCCTCTTGGGGTTCCCAACGGACGCGTGCTGTACGCGTATCAAGCTCTTTTTCTGGCGCCGTTGCCGGGGAACGAAGAAAAGTTACACCACAAAGATTTTCAACTCCCACGTCAACAGCTCTTTTTCTGGCGCCGTTGCCGGGGAGATCAAGACACGCTACAAGGGGAGTCTCCACAATCCAATCTCTTTACTTTGTTTTTGTCTTGCTTTATTTTATTTACTACTTTGTTTGCTGCATTATATCAAAACACAAAAAAATTAGTTGCTAGCTTTACTTTATTTACTGCCTTGTTCTCTATATCAAAAACACAAAAAAATTAGTTACTTGCATTTATTTTATCTAGTTTGCTTTATTTACTACTGCTAAAATGAGTAATCCTGAAGTTGAAGTTCGTTCGTTTAAGCAACAAGGGGGAGAATGTTTAAAATATTCTTGGTATAGAATTAGTGATGCCCATAATAGGTGCACTAAGAAACACTCCACCACTATCTTTCTCAGGAATTTTTATGTTGGTATCTTTAGCTGGAATAGGTATGTTCTTGATTGTCTCGCGGGAGGTAACTTCCTAGGCGCTCCTGCTTTAGAAGCTAGTTGCATTATTGAGAGTTTATTTGGCATACCACCTGTTAATGAAGTTAAAATTGAAACCTCTCTTGAAGATGTCATGAAAAAGTTGGAAACCATAGAGCAAAACCTTCCAAGTATTGATACTACTTTGGGAGCATTACTTGATAGCACCGATAAACTTGATAAATCTCTAGGTGGAATTAATGAGAGAATCGCCATCTTAGAATCTTGTGCTATTCATGATAATCAAACCCAAAGGATTAGTGAACTTGAAGAGGCTATGGGAACATTGGGTTCAACCTTTTCATCTATAAAGTTTAGAGAGAAAGCTTATGTGGGAAAGGAGCAAATGTTCATGTATATCTCTAAGGGGCCTAGACCAAAAAGCTATTATAGGCCTAAAATTGATAAACCTCTTAAAACCACCATAGATAAGGGAGCATCTAAGATACCCAATGGGATAGATTGTGAACATAATGTTGATACTTCGTCTCTTGATAACACTTGATATACACTTTCTGCGCCTAGCTGAAAGGCGTTAAAGAAAATCGCTTATGGGAGACAACCCATGTTTTTACTACAGTACTTTTATTTTATATTTGAGTCTTGGAAGTTGTTTACTACTGTAGCAACCTCTCCTTATCTTAGTTTTGTGCATTGTTGTGCCAAGTAAAGTCGTTGATAGTAAGGTTCATACTAGATTTGGATTACTGCGCAGAAACAGATTTCTTTGCTATCACGAATCTGGGCCTAATTCTCTGTAGGTAACTCAGAAAATTATGCCAATTTACGTGAGTGATCCTCAGATATGTACGCAACTTTCATTCAATTTGAGAATTTTCATTTGAGCAAGTCTGGTGCCTCAATAAAATTCTTCTTTACGAACTGTTCTGTTTTGACAGATTCTGCCTTTTATTTCGCATTGCCTGTTTTGATATGCTTGATGGATTTTTCTATTCCATTGACTTTCAGTAGCTTTGTGCAATGTCCAGAAGTGTTAAGAATGATTATGTCACCTCTGAACATGTAAATTTTAATTGTGCACTAACCCTCTAATGAGTTGTTTTGAGTTTGGTGTGGAGGAAGTTTTCAAGGATCAAGAGAGGGAGATGATACACTATGATCAAGGAGAGTGAAAGCTCTAAGCTTGGGGATGCCCCGGTGGTTCACCCCTGCATATTTCAAGAAGACTCAAGCGTCTAAGCTTGGGGATGCCCAAGGCATCCCCTTCTTCATCGACAACATTATCGAGTTCCTCCCCGAAACTATATTTTTATTCCATCACATCTTATGTGCTTTGCTTGGAGCGTCTGTTTGTTTTTGTTTTTGTTTTTGTTTGAATAAAATGGATCCTAGCATTCATTGTGTGGGAGAGAGACACGCTCCGCTGTTGCATATGGACAAATATGTCCTTAGGCTTTACTCATAGTATTCATGGCGAAGGTTGAATCTTCTTCGTTAAATTGTTATATGGTTGGAATCGGGAAATGCTACATGTAGTAATTCTAAAATGTCTTGAATAATTTGATACTTGGCAATTGTTGTGCTCATGTTTAAGCTCTTGCATCATATACTTTGCACCTATTAATGAAGAAACACCTAGAGCTTGCTAAATTTGGTTTGCATATTTGGTATCTCCAAAGTCTAGATAATTTCTAGTATTGAGTTTGAACAACAAGGAAGACGGTGTAGAGTCTTATAATGTTTACAATATGTCTTTTATGTGAGTTTTGCTGCACCGGTTCATCCTTGTGTTTGTTTCAAATAACCTTGCTAGCCTAAACCTTGTATCGAGAGGGAATACTTCTCATGCATCCAAAATCCTTGAGCCAACCACTATGCCATTTGTGTCCACCATACCTACCTACTACATGGTATTTCTCCGCCATTCCAAAGTAAATTGCTTGAGTGCTACCTTTAAAATTTCCATTCTTTACCTTTGCAATATATAGCTCATGGGACAAATAGCTTAAAAACTATTGTGGTATTGAATATGTACTTATGCACTTTATCTCTTATTAAGTTGCTTGTTGTGCGATAACCATGTTCCTGGGGACGCCATCAACTACTCTTTGTTGAATATCATGTGAGTTGCTATGCATGTTCGTCTTGTCTGAAGTAAGGAAGATTTACCACTCATTTAATGGTTAGAGCATGCATAATGTTAGAGAAGAACATTGGACCGCTAACTAAAGCCATGATCCATGGTGGAAGTTTCAGTTTTGGACATATATCCTCAATCTCATATGAAAACATTAATTGTTGCTACATGCTTATGCATTAAAGAGGAGTCCATTATCTGTTGTCTATGTTGTCCCGGTATGGATGTCTAAGTTGAGAATAATCAAAAGCGAGAAATCCAATGCGAGCTTTCTCCTTAGACCTTTGTACAGGCGGCATAGAGGTACCCCTTTGTGACACTTGGTTAAAACATGTGTATTGCGATGACAATCCCGGTAATCCAAGCTAATTAGGACAAGGTGCGGGCACTATTAGTATACTATGCATGAGGCTTGCAACTTGTAAGATATAATTTACATGATACATATGCTTTATTACTACCGTTGACAAAATTGTTTCTTGTTTTCAAAATCAAAGCTCTAGCACAAATATAGCAATCAATGCTTCCCTCTGCGAAGGGCCCTTCTTTTACTTTTATGTTGAGTCAGTTCACCTATTTCTCTCCACCTCAAGAAGCAAACACTTGTGTGAACTGTGCATTGATTCCTACATACTTGCATATTGCACTTGTTATATTACTTTACATTGACAATATCCATGAGATATACATGTTATAAGTTGAAAGCAACCGCTGAAACTTAATCTTCCTTTGTGTTGCTTCAACACCTTTACTTTGATTTATTGCTTTATGAGTTAACTCTTATGCAAGACTTATTGATGCTTGTCTTGAAAGTGCTATTCATGAAAAGTCTTTGCTTTATGATTCATTTGTTTACTCATGTCATTACCATTGTTTTGATCGCTGCATTCATTACATATGCTTACAATAGTATGATCAAGGTTATGATGGCACGTCACTCCAGAAATTATCTTTGTTATCGTTTACCTGCTCGGGACGAGCAGGAACTAAGCTTGGGATGCTGATACGTCTCCGACGTATCGATAATTTCTTATGTTCCATGCCACATTATTGATGATATCTACATGTTTTATGCATACTTTATGTCATATTTATGCATTTTCCGGCACTAACCTATTAACGAGATGCCGAAGAGCCGCTTGTTCGTTTTCCGCTGTTTTTGGTTTCAGAAATCCTAGTAAGGAAATATTCTCGGAATTGGACGAAATCAACGCCCAGGGGCCTATTTTTCCACGAAGCTTCCAGAAGACCGGAGGACTTATGAAGTGGGGCCATGAGGTGGCCAGACACCAGGGCGGCGCGGCCCAGGTCCTGGCCGCGCGGCCCTGGTGTGTGGGCCCCTCGTGACGCCCCTTTACCTGCCCTTCCGCCTACATATAGTCTTCATCGCGAAACCCCCAGTACCGAGAGCCACGATACGGAAAACCTTCCGGAGACGCCGCCGCCGCCAATCCCATCTCGGGGGATTCAGGAGATCGCCTCCGGCACCCTGCCGGAGAGGGGAATCATCTCCCGGAGGACTCTTCACCGCCATGGTCGCCTCCGGAGTGATGAGTGAGTAGTTCACCCCTGGACTATGGGTCCATAGCAGTAGCTAGATGGTCGTCTTCTCCTTATGTGCTTCATTGTCGGATCTTGTGAGCTGCCTAACATGATCAAGATCATCTATCTGTAATGCTATATGTTGTGTTTGTTGGGATCCGATGGATAGAGAATGCTATGTTATGTTGATTATCAATCTATTACCTATGTGTTGTTTATGATCTTGCACGCTCTCCGTTATTAGTAGAGGCTCTGGCCAAGTTTTTACTCTTAACTCCAAGAGGGAGTACTTATGCTCGATAGTGGGTTCATGCCTCCATTAAATGCGGGACGAGTGACGAAAGTTCTAAGGTTGTGTGTCTGTTGCCACTAGGGATAAAACATTGATGCTATGTTCGAGGATGTAGTTATTGATTACATTACGCACCATACTTAATGCAATTGTCCGTTGTTTGCAACTTAATACCGGAAGGGGTTCGGATGATAACCTCGAAGGTGGACTTTTTAGGCATAGATGCATGCTGGATAGCGGTCTATGTACTTTGTCGTAATGCCCAATTAAATCTCACTATACTCATCATATCATGTATGTGCATGGTCATGCCCTCTCTATTTGTCAATTGCCCAACTGTAATTTGTTCACCCAACATGCTATTTATCTTATGGGAGAGACACCTCTAGTGAACTGTGGACCCCGGTCCATTCTTTTACATCGAATACAATCTACTCGCAATACTTGTTCTACTGTTTTCCGCAAACAATCATCATCCACACTATACATCTAATCCTTTGTTACAGCAAGCCGGTGAGATTGACAACCTCGCTGTTTCGTTGGGGCAAAGTACTTTGGTTGTGTTGTGCAGGTTCCACGTTGGCGCCGGAATCCCTGGTGTTGCGCCGCACTACATCCCGCCGCCATCAACCTTCAACGTGCTTCTTGGTCCTACTGGTTCGATAAACCTTGGTTTCTTACTGAGGGAAAACTTGCCGCTGTATGCATCACACCTTCCTCTTGGGGTTCCCAACGCACGCGTGCTGTACGCGTATCAGCTGCTTCCGGGTGTCCAGGGTGCCCTGTCCAAGTCAAAAGTTCCGGTAAGGCTATGCCGGTTTTCCGTTTCAAGAAAGTTCCGCGCTAAGAACTGTGTGCTCAACCCGAAACTCGGAGACTGGCTATGCCGGTTTTTTGTTTCAAGAAAGTTTCGGGCTGCGTACAACATACTCAACCCGAAACTCGGGGACTGTGAGGATATATCTATAAGTTGGGAGATTGAAAACCGGCATCAATGTAAAAGAGAAAACTTTGAAGTTTAGGTGTGGAGCTTACCACCACATTGCCGCTGGCGTCGTGCCAGGCCGTGTCGAACTCCCTGACGGCACGCTTGAGCTGGCTCAGATGCTGCGCCGTGCTCCGCGGGCCGGAAGGCTCAACGACCGGCAGCTTGTCCTTGCCTAGGCCGCGGGTGGCGGGAGACAGATCCGCCCGGTTCCACTTCTCCGTGTATTCGACCAGCAGGCCCAAGTTAACCTCGCCGCGGTTGAGCTCAGTGATCCGGCCCAGCTGAGATGAGGCCTTCTCGCTGGCCACAACAGCGGCGCGGCCGGCATGCAGCACCAGGGACTGCGAGCCGGAGGGCGACGCGGTCGCCGCTGTTACCACTGCAGCAAGTTGCTGAGCGGTGAAGGTGGCGCCTTCCGAGCGAGGTGGCTCGGGGGAAGGCGTAGGTTCGCCGGTTGGAGGTGCCGGAGGAGGAGACGACGTGTCCTTTCCGGCACGGGAGCTTCCGACGTATCCTTGGCCGGGGATGAGGTTGCTGGCACGGAAGGTTTCGGCACAGTCTGGGAGGGGGAAGCAGCAGCTTTCTTCTTCTTCTTCTTTGGAGTGGGGGGAACCGGAGGTTCCGCCCGCTCGGCATCTTCGGTACCGGCGCCGATGTTGCTGGCGCCGGTGTCTTCAACATCAGGAGGGGAGATGAAATCCTCCTCCGCGCGGGGGTTTGAAGGTTCAGGGGCCGCGCGCCCCAAACTTGTGTTGCCTCCCCGAGGGGAGGCTGGAGATTTGCCGGCACCCGAAGGTACCGGGCTTGCGTGAGGAGGAGGAGAGGTCCTGGCAGCGTCCTCGGGAGCTTCCGGCCTCATGCCCGGTGCGCTCCTGGTGAGGCTCAGGGGAGGCCTAAGAAAGAAAAAGGAAAAGAAAGTTAGAAAGAACAATTGAGCAAGGAAAGTCTCGAGCGAAAGATAAAAAGTATGAGAGACCGGAAGCTTACCCAGCAGCGACCGGCATCTCGTGCCGGCGCTTCCTTCCTTAGGGCTTGTCGCCGCTCTTCTTCTTGAGGCGCTTGGCGGGGGGAGCTTCGCTGGGGCCGGCCTCAGGGGCCGGAGCCTTGTTCTTCCGCCCCCGGGAGACCAGGTTGTCCAGGAACTCCTGGCCAGCCTTGGCTGCCAAGGGAGCCACGTGCTCCACAACCTGGGGGTTCGCACCGGCTGAGCGAAGATCTACAAAGAAGCAGTTTATAAGGAAAAAGAAGTGAGCGGTATACCTCGAGGATAACGACCTCGTCGTCAGAACCGGAATCGTTTGCCGGATGAGGAGTTGAAAAGTTACCGGGGTGATTGACGTGCGTCGGGCCCATCTTGTGCCTCCCCTTCACGTACGGGTCAACGTCGCAGTTGTCGTGGAAGCGCCGGTTGGGGGCGTAAGAGGTTGGCTCCTCCCTGCGGATCCGGGAGAAGTTCTGCAACACAAAAGAAATAAATCAGAATAAAAGATTCACAAGTACTCCAGTACAAAGTCTTCCGGAGATCCCGAGATCTTACTTGGGGCGGAGGGGAGTTCCTACGGCTATAAGGGAGCAGCCCGTATTTTCGCTGGGCTTCAGCGTGTTCTGGCAGATCTTCTTGGCCTTAGGGACCAAGTCAGGGGCGCTCAGCGAGTGAGTGGTAATCCTTGTCGGGTCCATCCGGCCTGACATCTGGCAAATCTTATGAGCGCTGCGCTGAAGGGGCAGCACCCGGCGCGAAAGGAAGAGCATGGCCAGGTCATCCGCACACAGGTTGGTCTCCTCCTTGTTCTTCTCGACGAAAAGTGAGATCCGCTTGGACTCCTTATCGTCCTTAGGATTGTGGAGCCAATTGTTCATGCTGGGAGGCCAGGGAACATATTCCGGAAGGTTGATGAAGTCTTCCGGACCACCGTTCCGGACATAGAAGAAAGACCTCTGCCAGGTCCGGACAGATTCCAGACCGGAGAGTTTATAGAAGGACCTCGCTTGGCGGGGCGAGAGGATGCAGCCCCCGCACCGAACAAACGGCTTGGGGTGATGGAGATTCCTATCTTGGATAGAATTCTTCTGGAGATAATAGAAAAAAGAGAAGTTATCTACAGAAGGAGTGATACCGGCGTATCCCTCCATGAAAGCAGTGAAGGAAGAAAGGTAGAAGATGGAGTTGCCCGGAAGATGATGGGGCTGAAATTCATAAAAATCAAGAAAGCGCCGGAAGAAGTCCGACGCCGGAAGGCCAAATCCGCGCTCAAAATGGGCGGAAAAGACAACATACTCACCGGGCTGAGGCTCAGGCTGTCGCTCCTCGCCAGTAATTCGGCACCAAACCTCTTCCGGTATTCTCCGGGACCGGTAGAGCCAGCCAATTTCCGCCTGAGTCACGTCGGAGCCCATCCAGGCTCCGCGCGTATAAGAATCGAGATTGATGGCGGAAGATTGGGCGGCGGCGCCCTGGCTCAAACTGTCGGCTTCCTTTCCTAGGTCACCGGTAGCTTGAGCGGAGCTACCGGTTACTTCTTCAGTCTAGGCGAGGTCCTCCTCGAGCCCATTGATACGTCTCAAACGTATCTATAATTTCTTATGTTCCATGCTAATTTTATGATGATAGTCACATGTTTTATACACATTATATGTCATATTTATGCATTTTCCGGCACTAACCTATTGACGAGATGCCGAAGAGCCAGTTGTTGTTTTCTGCTGTTTTTGGTTTCAGAAATCCTAGTAAGGAAATATTCTCGGAATTGGACGAAATCAACGCCCAGGGTCATATTTTTTGCACGAAGCTTCCAGAAGACCGGAGAGGAAACGAAGTGGGGCCACGGGGCGACGACACAACAAGGCGGCGCGGCCTGGGCCCTGGCCGCGCCAGCCTGTTGTGTGGGCCCCTCGTGACCCTCCCGACTCTGACCTTCCGCCTACTTAAGGTATTCGTCGCGAAACCCCCAGTAACGAGAGCCACGATACGGAAAACCTTCCAGAGACGCCGCCGCCGCCAATCCCATCTCGGGGGATTCTGGAGATCGCCTCCGGCACCCTGCCGGAGAGGGGAATCATCTCCCGGAGGTCTCTTCATCGCCATGATCGCCTCCGGATCGATGTGTGAGTAGTCCACCCCTGGACTATGGGTCTATAGCAGTAGCTAGATGGTTGTCTTCTCCTCATTGTGCTATCATGTTAGATCTTGTGAGCTGCCTATCATGATCAAGATAATCTATTTGTAATCCTTCATGTTGTGTTTGTTGGGATCCGATGAATATTGAATACTATGTCAAGTTGATTATCAATCTATCATATATGTTATTTATGTTCTTGCATGCTCTCCGTTGCTAGTAGAGGCTCTGGCCAAGTTGATACTTGTAACTCCAAGAGGGGGTATTTATGCTCGATAGTGGGTTCATGCCTCCATTAAATCTGGGACAGTGACAGAAAGTTCTAAGGTTGTGGATGTGTTGTTGCCACTAGAGATAAAACATCGATGCTTTGTCTAAGGATATTTGTGTTGATTACATTACGCACCATACTTAATGCAATTGTCTGTTGTTTACAACTTAATACTGGAGGGGTTCGGATGATAACCTGAAGGTGGACTTTTTAGGCATAGATGCATGCTGGATAGCGGTCTATGTACTTTGTCGTAATGCCCCGATTAAATCTCATAGTACTCATCATGATATATGTATGTGCTTTGTTATGCCTTCTTTATTTGTCAACTGCCCAACTGTAATTTGTTCACCCAACATCTGCTATCTTATGGGAGAGACACCACTAGTGAACTGTGGACCCCGGTCCTATTCTTTACATCTGAAATACAATCTACTACAATTGTTCTTTACTGTTCTTCGCAAACAATCATCATCTTCCACACAATACATTTAATCCTTTGTTTACAGCAAGCCGGTGAGATTGACAACCTCACTGTCACGTTGGGGCAAAGTTCTGTGATTGTGTTGTGCAGGTTCCACGTTGGCGCCGGAATCCCTGGTGTTGCGCCGCACTACACTCCACCGCCATCAACGTCAACGTGCTTCTTGACTCCTACTGGTTCGATAAACCTTGGTTTCTTACTGAGGGAAAACTTGCTGCTGTGCGCATCACACCTTCCTCTTGGGGTTCCCAACGGACGAGTCATCTACGCGCATCAAGACTGTTTTCTGGCGCCGTTGCCGGGGAGATCAAGACACGCTGCAAGGGGAGTCTTCCACATCCAATCTCTTTACTTTGTTTTTGTCTTGCTTTACTTTATTTTATTTACTGCTTTGTTTGCTTCTTATATCGAAAGCACAAAAAATTAGTTGCTAGTTTTACTTTATTTACTGTCTTGTTCTCTATATTAAAAACACACAAAAAATTAGTTACTTGCATTTACTTTTGTTATCATGTCTAGCTCTGCACCTGTTACTTCTTCACCTGAGGAATTAGTCTTCACTTTTAAACAGGGGGATGAGGAGAGTTTTAAGGATGCTTGGTCTAGAATTTTTGATTCTTATCGTAAAGCTGAACCTCAAATGACTGTAAGTTTGCTCCTTAGTAAATTTTATTTTGGGCTTATGATTCGCTATAGATATGCCTTGGATGCTGTAGTGGGAGGAGATTTCCTTCATTGCGATGGGGATCAAGCTTTTAATGCCATAAAAAAATTGGTTGCATCACATAGTTCAGCTAATAACTTTGATTCAGCTCTTATTAGCATTTATAATAGATTAAACACTCTTGAGACAAGTGCATCTTGCTTAGAAAAAAATTATAGTTATGTTCGTAACCGTCTTGATCAAGTTTTGGTGAACTCTGAACCTTCAATATGGGACCCTACTATTAAAATTGTTATTGGTGGTAAAACTTTTCATGCCAACTATGATATTATGTCTGAATTTTGCCTTATGCCTAAGAGTATTTATGAATCTTTGACACTTTGGGGACTCATTGAAGGGGGAGAAGGAATAACTCTTATTGATAACTCTGTTATAATTCCTAAGGGAATAGCCGAGGGTGTGCATACAACCATTCTTGGAAGAACAATATCCACTGATTATCTTGTTATTGAATGTGTAGGAACAGGACAAATCACACTCGGAAGATCCTTGCTGAAACTATTGGGAGCAGTCATAGATGTGGGAGAAGGCACCGTAAAATTCACCTCTACACCGGGAGGTAGACATGTATTCCCTAAATCAAAGGGTAAGAAAAAGAATAAGAAAGGTAGGCGTAATGCCCGAGGTAATGTTGACGCTTCATCTCTTGATAATACTTGATACACACTTTCTGCGCCTAGCTGAAAGGCGTTAAAGAAAAGCGCTTATGGGAGACAACCCATTATTTTACTTCTGCACTTTATTTTATATTTGAGTCTTGGAAGTTGTTACTACTATAGCAACCTCTCCTTATCTTTATTTTATTGCATTGTTGTGCCAACTAAAGTCTTTGATAGTAAAGCCAATACTAGATTTGGATTGCTCTAGCAGGAACAGATTTCTTGCTGTCACGAATCTGAGCAGTAGTCCCTGTAGAAAATTCAAAAAAATCTGCCAATTTACTTGCGTGATCCTCAGATATGTACGCAGCTTTCATTCAATTTGAGCATTTTCATCTGAGCAAGTCTGGTGCCACTTTAAAATTCGTCTTTTCGAACTGTTCTGTTTTGACAGATTCTGCCTTTTATGTCGCATTGCCTGTTTTGCTATGTTTGATGGATTTCTTTGTTCCATTAACTTTCAGTAGCTTTGTGCAATGTCCAGAAGTGTTAAGAATGATTATGTCACCTCTGAATATATGGATTATGCACTGACCCTCTAATGAGTTTGTTTCGAGTTTGGTGTGGAGGAAGGTTTCAAGGGTCAAGAGAGGAGGATGATACAATATGATCAAGAAGTGTGAAAAGTCAAAGCTTGGGGATGCCCCCGTGGTTCATCCCTGGATATTTTAAGAAGACTCAAGCGTCTAAGCTTGGGGATGCCCAAGGCATCCCTTCTTCATCGACAACTTATCAGGTTCCTCTAGTGAAACTATATTTTTATTCCGTCACATCTTATGTGCTTTACTTGGAGCGTCTCGTTTGTTTTTGTTTTTGTTTTTGTTTGAATAAAATCGGATCCTAGCATTCTTTGTTTGGGAGAGAGACACGCTCCGTCGTTTCGTATGAACACATATGTTCTTAGCTTTATCTTTAATGTTCATTGCGAAAGTTGGACTATTTCATTCATTGTTATATGGTTGGAAACGGAAAATGCCGCATGTGGTATATGGTATAATGTCTTGAATAATTTGATACTTGGCAATTGTTGTGCTCATATAGATCATGTTTAAGCTCTTGCATCATGTACCTTGTACTCATTAATGAATAACTACATAGAGCTTGTTAAAATTTGGTTTGCATGATTGATCTCTAGAGTCTAGATATTTTCTCGGTTGAGGTGTTTGAACAACAAGGAGACAATGTAAAGTCTTATAATAGTTACAATATGTTCATATGTGAGCTTTGCTGCACCTTTTATACTTGAGTTTGCTTCAAACAACCTTGCTAGCCTAGCCTTGTATTGAGAGGAATTCTTCTCGTGCATCCAAATCCTTGAGCCAATAACCATGCCATTTGTGTCCACCATAGCTACCTACTACATGGTATTTCTCCGCCATTCCAAAGTAAATTACTTGAGTGCCACCTTTAAATTTCTATTCTTTGTCTCTGCAATATATAGCTCATGGGACAAATAGCTTAAAAACTATTGCGGTGAAGAATATGTACTTATGTGTCTTATTTCTTAATAAGTTGCTTGTTGAGCGGTAACCATGTTTCTGGGGACGCCATCAACTTTACCTTTGTTGAATATCATGTGAGTTGCTATGCATGTTCGTCTTGTCTGAAGTAAGAGCGATTTTCATGATCAAATGGTTTGAGTATGCATACCGTTAGAGAAGAACATTGGGCCGCTAACTAAAGCCATGATTCATGGTGGAAGTTTCAGTTTGGACAATCAATCCTCAATCTCTTATGAGAATATTAACCGTTGTTGAATGCTTATGCATTAAAGAGGAGTCCATTATCTCGTTGTCTATGTTGTCCCGGTATGGATGTCTAAGTTGAGAATAATCAAAAGCGAGAAATCCAATGCGAGCTTTCTCCTTAGACCTTTGTACAGAGCGGCATAGAGGTACCCCTTTGTGACACTTGGTTGAAACATATGCTATGCAATGATAATCCGTGTTAATCCAAGCTAATTAGGACAAGGTGCGAGCACTATTAGTATACTATGCATGAGGCTTGCAACTTATAGGATGTCTTATACATAACACATATGCTTTATTACTACCGTTGACAAAATTGTTTCTATGTTTTCAAAATGAAAAGCTCTAGCACAAATATAGTAATCAATGCTTCCCTCTGCGAAGGGCCTATCTTCTACTTTATTGTTGAGTCAGTTTGCCTATTCTTTCTATCCCAGAAGCAAACACTTGTATCAACTGTGCATTGATTCTTACATGTTTACTTATTGCACTTGTTATATTGCTTTGTGTTGACAATTATCCATGAGATATATATGTTAAAGTTGAAAGCAACCACTGAAACTTAATCTTCCTTTGTGTTGCTTCAATACCTTTACTTTGAATTTATTGCTTTATGAGTAACTCTTATGCAAGTCTTATTGATGCTTGTCTTGAAAGTATTATTCATGAAAAGTCTTTGCTATATGATTCATTTGTTTACTCATTATCTTCATCATTGCTTCGAATCGCTGCATTCATCTCATATGCTTTACAATAGTATGATCAAGATTATGATAGCATGTCACTTCAGAAATTATCTTTGTTATCGTTTACCTACTCGAGGGCGAGTAGGAACTAAGTTTGGGGATGCTTGATACGTCTCAAACGTATCTATAATTTCTTATGTTCCATGCTACTTTTATGATGATACTCACATGTTTTATACACATTATATGTCATATTTATGCATTTTCCGGCACTAACCTATTGACGAGATGCCGAAGAGCCGCTTGTCGTTTTCTGCTGTTTTTGGTTTCAGAAATCCTAGTAAGGAAATATTCTCGGAATTGGACCAAATCAACGCCCAGGGTCATATTTTTGCACGAAGCTTCCAGAAGACCGGAGAGGAAACGAAGTGCGGCCATGGGGCGACGACACAACAAGGCGGCGCGGCCTGGGCCCTGGCCGCGCCAGCCTGTTGTGTGGGCCCCTCGTGACCCTCCCAACTCTGCCCTTCCGCCTACTTAAGGTCTTCGTCGCGAAACCCCCAGTACCGAGAGCCACGATACGGAAAACCTTCCAGAGACGCCGCCGCCGCCAATCCCATCTCGGGGATTCTGGAGATCGCCTCCGGCACCCTGCCGGAGAGGGGAATCATCTCCCGAGGTCTCTTCATCGCCATGATCGCCTCCGGATCGATGTGTGAGTAGTCCACCCCCGGACTATGGGTCCATAGCAGTAGCTAGATGGTTGTCTTCTCCTCATTGTGCTATCATGTTAGATCTTGTGAGCTGCCTATCATGATCAAGATCATCTATTTGTAATCTTTCATGTTGTGTTTGTTGGGATCCGATGAATATTGAATACTATGTCAAGTTGATTATCAATCTATCATATATGTTATTTATGTTCTTGCATGCTCTCCGTTGCTAGTAGAGGCTCGGCCAAGTTGATACTTGTAACTCCAAGAGGGGGTATTTATGCTCGATAGCGGGTTCATGCCTCCATTAAATCTGGGACAAGGACGTAAAGTTCTAAGGTTGTGGATGTGCTCGTTGCCACTAGGGATAAAACATCGATGCTTTGTCTAAGGATATTTGTGTTGATTACATTACGCACCATACTTAATGCAATTGTATGTTGTTTACAACTTAATACTGGAGGGGGTTTGGATGATAACCGGAAGGTGGACTTCTTAGGCATAGATGCATGTTGGATAGCGGTCTATGTACTTTGTCGTAATGCCCTGATTAAATCTCATAGTACTCATCATGATATATGTATGTGCATTGTTATGTCTTCTTTATTTGTCAATTGCCCAAATGTAATTTGTTCACCCAACATCTGCTATCTTATGGGAGAGACACCACTAGTGAACTGTGGACCCCGGTCCTATTCTTTACATCTGAAATACAATCTACTGCAATTGTTCTTTACTGTTCTTCGCAAACAATCATCATCTTCCACACAATACGTTTAATCCTTTGTTTACAGCAAGCCGTTGAGATTGACAACCTCACTATCACGTTGGGGCAAAGTTCTGTGATTGTGTTGTGCAGGTTCCACGTTGGCGCCGGAATCCGTGGTGTTGCGCCGCACTACACTCCGCCGCCATCAACCTTCAACGTGCTTCTTGACTCCTACTGGTTCGATAAACCTTGGTTTCTTACTGAGGGAAAACTTGCTGCTGTGCGCATCACACCTTCCTCTTGGGGTTCCCAACGGACGTGTCATCTACGCGCATCACCCATCGGAAGCTTGATCAACCGGGATCTCCTCCTCGGAAGAAGTAGTGGGGATCTCGCTATGGTGAGTGCGAGCGGAGAGTTCCGGAAGAGAATCCTCGGAAGACATACTTCACTAAGTTCGGAACCCAGCTACAAACTGTTTTCCCCAAATCTATCCCTCTGCGAAGATCTACGAGTAAGAGAAAAAGAAAAATAAAAGAAGAGATAAATACTCTACCGGCCCAAGAACAATGTGGTAAAGAGGGAAAGGGAACAGCGTCCGCGAAACCAACCTGAGGGCGACGGTGGACGACGGAGTTGACAGTCCTCCGGAGTTCGGAGAGCAAGCGGTTGAGGGCGGCGAACGGAGAAGAAGAAGCAGAAGAGGAAGCCATGGTGATGTTCCGAGCGGAGGAGGCAGAAAGCTTCGGTGGATCTCGACGGCGCCAGGCGAGCAAGTTCCGCGGGGCTCCTTCGCGGAAGTTCGCCGGAGGGCTCGACGGCGGGCGGAGGCTCAGGGAGTTCGATCGGCAGAGGCTTGAACTGGCAAAGGTTGGAGATGAAGTGGGCGTGGGCGACGCAGGGGAACCGTCGCGCCCCTTATAAACTGGGAAGCTTAGTGGGCCATGGTGCGGTCTGGCCCATTTCGCTTTGCCCGTGGGCCGCCACGTGGCGCGGAACTACACGCGTAAAAACAAAGTGCCACACGGAGGCCACAGGGATCCGGAAAGGCGGCGAGGATCCGGAATGGCGCATTAAATGTGAGCACGGGAGTCGAAGGGAAGTGACCCCTGACACTGGCAAAGCTACCGGAAAAGATCGGTATGTTGAGGTGGATCCGGCAGAGACGCCGGAAGGTTTTAAACTGGTTACCGGAAGGGTTAAACCGGTACGTTGAAAAGAGGAACCTGGCATGGTCCGTCGGATAGAATCCGCCGGACTATACCAGCTTCGGGGACTAATGTTGGGGGGATGACCCCCGGTATGCCAAAGGCATGGAAAACTAGCCTTGTTTAGGCTGTTGAGGTACCGGTTTAAAGGTTATTCCGGGTAACTGAGTTAAGTTCGTGGTTAAGTGAAGCTATGCCAGTATCCTAGAAGGGGTATACCGGAATACGCTAAGAAGGTACCGGAGTACCGGCACATGCTACACTGTAGCACATCGGCAGCCTGGTCAAAGATTCCCTCAAGGACTAGAGGACAAGGATGAGCGAAGCACATCAGCTTTAATCAAAGCTCTGAGGCCAAAGCAGAAGATGACGTAAAAGCTACCGGAGGATGTCACCGTTCCTGATTAAAGACATACCAGCGTCACCTGCTGCCAAAGAGGCTTTGTAAAGTAGTTTATCCGGTCAAAGATGCCATTAGGGTTTCTTCCCCTGTAAGCCACCCTCTCCCCTATATAAGGAGAGGGAGCACACCCTAGCGCGAGGGGACCTGAGTACGATGAAGAATATGCAATAGACAGATCCTAAGTTAGAAGTAGAGAAGTAGTGCTTGTACTGTGCTTCTTCAACCTCTGGCCAAGGCCAAGTTCATCAATAAGATACCAGTATTCCACCCGAAATCCACTCTTGTGTTACCAAAACCCTCCCCCGAATCCTCTAGCGCACATTCGGCCCCAACTCAAGCCATCCCATGGCATCTGTCTGTTCACCACGACGACAGCCGGTCTGACCGGCCTAGGGCCCAGATAGACCGGTCCGATTTGCTGTTTTCTTCTCTTTTCTTTGATTTATTTTTGCAAAAATCAGGGTAAAATCCGAGCCTCTTTTGGGTAAAATCTGAGCAAACTTCAAGCATCTTCGGGAGTCTAAACAAAGTAGATAGAAGCATCTTTTGGATAGACGAAAAAGGAGAGAACCAAAGGCGACATATGGTAGCAAAGATATGGTGAGAGGAAGATGGAAAACGGATAAAAAAATATTGATTTGAGCCAAGTAGTCAAATAAAAACTTCGATCTCATCTTAATAGTGCGGGGTTCTATACTCAAAAGACAAACCGAAAAAGATCTACGATCGCATAGATCTAGATATCGTTGAGCACTCATCCGGACTTCGGCGTCGAGTCCTCATTTCTTCTTTTCGCTTTTTGCGTTCATGCACTAACACCATATGCGGTAGATAGGACTAAACTTTTAGATGATCTTGGATGCAAATGACAGTGCTCTCAAACCTTGTATTCACCAAATACCAAAATAATATAAAGAGCATAAATACCTTACAATCCACCCCTTTTTGGTATTTGGTGTCAACAAGTTTAACGCTCGCAAAACATAATACGGGAGGAGATAAACAAACTTCCCACATACTTAGCACAGTTGAAAGCATAAGATGGATATCACAAATAAAGAAAGTGGTGCAAATTAATACCCATAAGGAGCCAAATAACTTGCGAGCGAAACAACATTTCTCCCCCTTGGAAACAAGTACCAAAAAGGTAAAAGAGATAAAATATAAGAAAATGGGGATGAAGCCTCAAAGAACATGCCACGAAGCAGAAGAGGCAAATAAAAAGAGCGGCGAATTACTCCCCTATGTGTGAGCACAAATGTCACTGAACCGCGGAGATATGTGCTTGGATTCGTTGACATTAGGTCTTATGATGTAGCACACATGGGTATGCAACATGGTAAGATGCTAGCCCCACATATGTGGCACTACTATAGGCTAGATAAGACACTAGTAGGAAAAGCCTCATTAGTGGCACACCAAAATACATATTTTGTGGCGCATTGGTGGTGCGCCACAGAATGTTTGCCACAAAAATAAGTATTATGTGGCGCACCTGCTCATGCATCACAGAATTAAGGCATTCTGTGGCGCACCAGGGACGGTGCGCCACATAAATAAGATGTTCCGTGTCACATGTGGCCGAGGTGCGCCACAGAAATTGATGCGCCACTGAATTTAATTTTGGTGCGCCACAGAATAATGTACAGGTATACTCGATTTTGTACTATCTGGTGTAGATATATAGGTTTTATGCAGGTTTTATATACAATATACATGTTATATACAGATATAATATAGACAGATATAATATGGACAAAAACAACATGGCAACATTATACATCATCATCACATTACTTAGAGCCCGATCGAGTTATACATATAGCTCCATACAACTCATAATCCATGCAAATTAAGTTCATCATCTCGAGATACAAATGAAGTGACACCTGCCGCCGCCTACACAAGGATGAAATAGAGTACCGCCGCGACGATGGTGAGCAAGAGCGAGAGCACTAGGAAGGTCTTCATCTTGCTCTTGTTCGACTGGTGCTTCCTCCACTTGGCAACCGCCTCGTGTCTAGTCGAGTATCCTTTGTAGCAGTTGCCGCTGAACTTGCGCACCTGTTTCTTGTAGTCCTCCCACTCCTCGTAGACTCCTGGAACCCGCCCCTCGAACACGACGTAGTACGTCATCTCTATGGACACAAGGCATATTAGTATATAATGCAATGGAAATAATTAGAGGGTTCACATGCATACATATTCACAAGAATTAAAGCAAGGAAATAATAATAAACCTAAAAGACATATAGCACCGGTATCATATAAGTAATCAAGTTCAACGACAATGACTATAATAGTAATTGAAGTCCAACAATGACGACCGTTTCGAGCAAATTAAGCAAGTTTAGTTTACAACACAGTACACATTGTCCATCGATTCAAAGTAATGGTAGGAACACCGGCCTCGATCAACGAGACGTCTTCTTCAGCGGCTCCGGGAATGGTTTGTACATGTCCTTCGTCGTCCACGTCCTTCCATCACCCTGTGTTGGTGTAAGAGTCGCGATCTGTTGCATACATCTTCTAGGATAATTTCCGATAGCTTTACTTGGATGCGATGGAAGTCTTCTCTAAGATCAGCATCGTTGATCTCCCCCACCATTTTATTGGTGTCTCTCATACTAGGTGGAAGCTCATCATCTCTACATCCGCGACAAACCCTCTAACGTGATGGAGGACATAGAAGGCCTCCTTCATGCTGTCAGCTGGCTGCTTGATGCAAGGGAAGTCGATCACGTGCTTGAACCCTAGCTTTTTAGTGTCCGGCCTAATAAATTCCCCTTCTCGTTGAAGGTGCCTCCATTTTTGGAGTAGCCAAGGATAGCCTCATCGAGAACACCCCTTATTCTCTTATAGTCTTTCTTCGTCGTCGTATTCGACGAGTTGAAATACTGGGCTAGTGACCACTTCGGGCAAAGGATGATGAGTGTGCAGTATTTGTCCCTGCTCAACACATGCAATTGAAATGGAATGTTGGAAAGGATCGGCAATGGAAGAAATATATAAGAAAAGATAAGCTACGACGGTCGCGAGCGGATGTGTACTTACTCGGGAAAGACATGCAGAAGAATGGTGTTCTTCTCTTTGTTCATGAGCATGAAGCTCTGGAGGTACCGCACCGCCTTGGTCCGTGTCCTTGAGCCGTCCTCCAGCTGGCTATCGCGCATGTAGTAGGGATCTGCTACCGCGATGTGGGGTGGGGGTGGGTCTCTCTATGTTGATCTTCATCTGAAGATTGATCACGTATAGGCGGACCAAGTTATAGTCGAGCCGTTTCCAGTGAAATAGATTGAAGACGCCCTCGAACGCCATGAACAAGATATCTGCGGGGTCTTCTTGGACGAAGTTCGGGTCCGCTGGCACCCTGATCGTGAACACCCGGTAACTTGGATCCTTGTATTTAAGAAGGATGCCCTCTAGACATTGAATACTTTGCTGCAAAGGGTGCATTTGTCCACTTCCGAGGTGTTCCATGTCCTTAGGCAGTATCGGTTTACCAGCTTCATGACGCCGGGGCAATCCATCCGGTGTCGGTGGTACCACGTCGTTAGCCCGGATCCTCTAGGAAGAGGCTGGCTCGAAGATGCGCCATTCTTATTTCCTCTCTTCCTTGGCTTCTTCACCTGACCTGCTGGGGGTGCTTCGGGTGCTGGTGGTGCTGATGGTGGTGCTTGGGCTGCTGCTTTTGCTTGGGTGCTGGTGGTGCTGGTGGTGCTGATGGTGGTGCTTGGGGTGCTGGTTTTGCTTGGGGTGCTGGTGGTGCTGGTTCTGCTTGGGGTGCTGGTGGTGCTGGTTTTGCTTGGGGTGCTGGGGTTGATTTGGGTGGTTCCCCGACGATCGTCTTATGCAGCGCGTTAGGGATGAAAATGGTAGCCGGCTTGACTTGAGATGGATTGCCAACGTCCGGAGGAGTGTCTTGCAGAGAAAAACCCGTGAAGGTCAAGTGCTGCGTGACTGTAGTGGGACGACCAAGTTGATCGCCGTGAGTGTGGAAGGCTTCTTCATCCATAGGAGGCATGTACATATCTTGGCTGCAGGCGCCAGTGTTGATGTAGGCATCGATGTCATTATCATCATCTCCATCATTGCCATCAAGTGGCGCCATATCATGGACCTTAGGTGGTGGAGTTTGCGATGCCGCCGCTTGGTGTACCTTGCGTTTGGTCGACGGTCATTACGGTAGTGTTCCTAACAACTGTTGGTGGCGTGTGGTGGTGGCGGCGATCGCCGATTCCTTCCGGGTGGCAGCAGCAACCGCCGGTTCCTTCCGGGTGGCGGCGGTGACCGCTGTTTCCTTCAGGGTGGTGATCTTGGGCCGGATTATACGGGAGGTGGCGCCGGTGCTGCGCCTAACACTCGGAAGACCCCCCCCCCAAGACGAATCTGGTTGTTCAACCATGTCATAATCCATGAGGTGTGATACGTCGAAAACGTATCTACTTTCCCGAACACTTTTGCTATTGTTTTGCCTCTAATTTGTGTATTTTGGATGCAACTAACACGGA
>NC_061511.1:211631517-211691966 GCF_022539505.1 Lolium rigidum | reverse complement strand
GTGATGTGAAAGTAACAATGATATGAGAGCAATAGTAACAATAACACAGCGAGGTGAATAGTAACACGAGAGCAATGGCACCGGAAGATAGTTGATACTACTTCCAATGACATGTAGAACGAGTATATAATGATGAAATATGGACCGGGGTTCCCAACTATCTACACTAGTGGCAACTCTCCAAAAACAAGTGTTGGGTGAACAAATTACAGTCGGGCAATTGATAGGATTGAAATAGCATTAAGACAAAATATCAAGATCATTAATCATGTAGGCATGTTTTCCATATATAGTCGTACGTGCTCGCAATGAGAAACTTGCACAACATCTTTTGTCCTACCAGCCGGTGGCAGCCGGCCTCTAGGGAATCTATCGGAAATTAAGGTACTCCTTTTAATAGAGCACCGAGCAAAGCATTAACACTCCGTGAAAACATGTGATCCTCATATCTAAGCCTTTCCCTCCAATTGTCCCAATTTCGTCACTTTGGGGTCTTTGGTTCCGGACATAGACATGTGCATACAACTTGTAGATACAATCTAAGCAATAAGTATAGAGCTTAAATCTAAGATCATGCCACTCGGGCCCTAGTGACAAGCATTAAACACAACAAGATTGCAGCAACAATAACTTCATAAACTTTGTAGATAGACAATCATAACGTAACAATCCATCGGATTCCGACAAACACAACACCGATTACATCAGATGAATCTCAATCATGTAAGGCAGCTCATGAGATCATTGTATTGAAGTACATGGGAGAGATGATACCAACTAGCTACAGCTAGAACCCGTAGTCCATGGGGGAACTACTCACGGAGCATGATGGAGGCGATGGCGTTGATGGAGATGGCTTCCGGGGGCACTTCCCCGTCCCGGCGGATGCCGGAACGAGACTTCTGTCCCCGAATTGGAGTTTCGCGATGGTGGCGGCGCCCCTGGAGTCTTTCTGGAGTTTCATCAAGTCGTACTGCGTTTTTAGGTCGAAAGGGCTTAAATAGGCGAAGAGGCGGCGCAGGAGGGGCGACAGGGTGGCCCCACCCTAGGCCGGCGCGGCCAGGGTCTGGCCCGCGCGGCCCTATGGTGTGGGCCCCCTGGCTCTCCTCCGACTCTTCTTCGGTGTTCTGGAGCCTTCCGGGAAAAATAGGAGATTTGGCGTTGATTTCGTCCAATTCCGAGAATATTGCCCGAACAGCCTTTCTGGAACCAAAAATAGCAGAAAACAGGAACTGGCACTGTGGCATCTCGTTAATAGGTTAGTTCCGGAAAACGCATGAAATCATCATAAAGTGCAAGCAAAACATGTAAGTATTGTCATAAAACAATCATGGAACATCAGAAATTATGGATACGTTGGAGACGTATCAGCATCCCCAAGCTTAGTTCCTGCTCGTCCCGAGCAGGTAAACGATAAAAAGAATAATTTCGTAGTGACATGCTACTTACATAACCTTGATCATACTATTACAAAGCATATGAAATGAATGAAGTGACTCAAGGCAATGATCTATAGTTGCTAACAAATAGATAACATATAGCAAAACTTTTCATGAAGAATACTTTCAAGACAAGTATCAAAAGTCTTGCACAAGAGTTAACTCATAAAGCAATAAGTTCAAAGTAAAGGCATCGAAGCAACACAAAGGAAGATATAAGTTTCAGCGGTTGCTTTCAACTTGTAACATGCATATCTCATGGATAATTGTCAACACAAAGTAATATGATGAATGCAAATAAGCAAGTATGTAAGAATCAATGCACAGTTGACACAAGTGTTTGCTTCTAAGATGGAAGGAAGTAGGTAAACTGACTCAACATAAAGTAAAAGAATGGCCCTTCAAAGAGGAAAGCATCGATTGCTATATTTGTGCTAGAACTTTGGTTTTGAAAACATAAAGAGAGCATAAAAGTAAATTTTTGAGAGGTGTTTGTTGTTGTCAACGAATGGTAGTGGGCACTCTAACCCCCTTGCCAGACAAACCTTCAAAGAGCGGCTCCCATGAATTATTTTTATTTTTGGGTGGCACTCCTTCCAACCTTTTTTTTCACAAACCATGGCTAACTGTATCCTCGGGTGCCTGCCAACAATCTCATACCATGAAGGAGTGCCTTTTTATTTTAGTTTCATTATGATGACACTCCTCCCCACCTTTGCTTACACAAGCCATGGCTAACCGAATCCTTCGGGTGCCGTCCAACAATCACATACCATGGAGGAGTGTCTATTTTTGTTAATTAATTTGGGACTCGGGAATCCCATTGCCAGGCTCTTTTTGCAAAGTTATTGGATAAGCGGATGAAGCCACTAGTCCATTGGTGAAAGTTGCCCAACAAGATTGAAAGATAAACACCACATACTTCCTCATGAGCTATAAAACATTGACACAAATTGAGAAGCATTTTGAATTGTTTTAAAGGTAGCACTCAAGCAATTTACTTTGGAATGGCAGGAAATACCACATAGTAGGTAGGTATGGTGGACACAAATGGCATAGTGGTTGGCTCAAGTATTTTGGATGCATGAGAAGTATTCCCTCTCGATACAAGGCTTAGGCTAGCAAGGTTATTTGAAGCAAACACAAGTATGAACCGGTACAGCAAAACTCACATAAGAACATATTGCAAGCATTATAATACCCTACGCTGTCTTCCTTGTTGCTCAAACACTTTTACCAGAAAATATCTAGACCTTAAGAGAGACCAATTATGCAAACCAATTTCAACAAGCTTTACAGTAGTTCTCCACTAATAGGTTTAAGCTACATGAAAAAAACTTAATCATGATCTACTTGAGAGCTCAAAACAATTTCCAAGTGTCAAATTATCCAAGACATGATGAGACATTTTCTGTTTTCAACCAAATATAAATAAGTGCAATAGCTTCCAACTTTTATCATTGAACATTAAAAGTAAAACGAAGAACACGAGTGTTCATATGAAAAAGCGGAGCATGTATCTCTCCCACACAAGGATTGCTAGGATCCGATCTTATTCAAACATAAACAAAACGAAAATAAACACACAGACGCTCCAAGTAAAGCACATATGATGTGACCGAATAAAAATATAGTTTCAGGGGAGGAACCTAATAAGTTGATGAAGAAGGGGATGCCTTGGGCATCCCCAAGCTTAGACGCTTGAGTCTTCTTGAAATATGCAGGGATGAACCACGGGGGCATCCCCAAGCTTTGACTTTTCACTCTTCTTGATCATATATCATTCTCCTCTCTTGACCCTTGAAAACTTCCTTCACACCAAACTTCTCATAAACTTCATTAGAGGGTTTAGTACTCAAAAAATTTGAATCCACCTTGGTCCTGTAGTGGCACATTGCAAGAACTCAATAAAACATTAGCTACAGCCCTCTACGTCTAGAAAACCTCGCTTAAAGTCCACAAGAGACAATGCAAAAAACAGAGACAGAATCTGCCAAAACAGAACAGCCAGTAAAGACGAATTTTAATAAAATACTTCCGTTGCTCAAATCAGAAAACTCAAAACTAACGAAAGTTGCGTACATATCTGAGGAACACGCACGTAAATTGGCTTAATTTTCTGAGTTACCTACAGAGAAAACAGACCAGATTCGTGACAGATAGAAATCTGTTTCTGCGCAGAAATCCAAATCTAGTATCAACCTTCGATTAGAGGCTTCACTTGGCACAACAATACACAAAACTAAGATAAGGAGAGGTTGCTACAGTAGTAAACAACTTCCAAGACACAAATATAAAACAAAGTACTGTAGCAAAATAACACATGGGTTATCTCCCAAGAAGTTGCTTTCTTTATAGCCATTAAGATGGGCTCAGCAGTTTCGATGATGCACTCGCAAGAAATAATATTTGAAGCAAAAGAGAGCATCAAGAAGCAAATCCAAAACACATTTAAGCCTAACATGCTTCCTATGAAAAGGAATCTTGTACACAAATAAATTCATGAAGAACAAAGTGACAAGCATAAGAAGATAAAACAAGAGTAACTTCAAAATTTTAAGCATATAGAGAGGTGTTTTAGTACCATGCAAATTTCTACTACCATATTTTCCTCTCTCATAATAATTTTTAGTAGCTTCATGAACAAACTCAACAATATAACTATCACATGCAGCATACTTTTCATGATTTCCAAACACATAATTTTTATCAAGTTCAAGAATAGTGGAATTAAAACTTTCAAACTTACTTTTATTAGTAATATAACAAGGTAGTTGATCAATCTCAATAGATATGGGACTCATAGAATAAGTCAAGAACTCTCCAATCCCATTTTCATTAGTAGTACAATTAATATTATCAAGTAACATAGGACCATCATCTAGAGCTTTATCATAGACATTTGCCAAACAAAATTCTTTAGTACCATGCATTTCGACATTAGGCACAAACAAAGCATTATCATAAGATTTATCAAAGTAGCATGGATTATCATAGATAACAGTACCATAATCATTCTCACAAGTATTACTCATAGGTACTATTTCAAGAGAATCCACAGGAACATAACATTCAACCTCTTCCGGTAAGCATGGAGGACAATCAAATAGTGTAAGAGATAAAGAGTTACTCTCATTAGAAGGTTGGCATGGGTAGCTAATCCATTCTTCCTCCTTTTGTTCGTCGCTCTCCTCTTCTTTTTCATCCAATGAGCTTTCAGGTTCATCAATTTCCTCCTCTTTTTCATCCAATGAGCTTTCAAGTTCATCAATTTCTTCTTCCACCGGTTCCTGCAAATTGTGAGTGCATTCTTGTGCATTAATGTGTCTCTCTTTATAATCAAGGATATAAGGATTCCTACTCGTAGCATTCTATGCAAGAATTAAGGATAGTAGAGACATAATCTTTAAGGTCCTTACAAATAGCACAAGTTTCATAATTCTCAACCATGAAGGATTCTATCTCGGAGGATCCCATAAATAAGACAAATTGTTCTACCTCTTCGAACCCGTAATGAATATAGCAATTCCGATTATAGTTCTTAATTAAAAATTCCTCACTAAAGCCACATTGAAATTTAAGATGTTTAGTATCCTGTTGAGAGCAACAGTTTATATCATGGCGTTTAAGCAAGATTTTAGCAATAGTATTCAATTTTTCTATCATAGCACTCATTATTTTACCAGCTTCTTGATTCTCTATAATTATTATAACATTCTATAAGCTCCAAGTAGGTTGTTGGTTCTCCCATAACAGCAGTTTTTAATTTTTTGGTTTTTCAAATTTTTATGGATTTTTGGGTATATGAGACAAATAAAACAAGACAAAAATAAACTAAGCAAAAGTAAACTAAGCAAACTAATACTAGACAGAAATAAACTAAGCACAAGTAAACTAGGAAAAAGTAAACTAAGCAAAACAAAACAAAATAAAACAGAGAGAGAGGTAGAGTGTACTCCCCGTGTGAACTTATGAGTAGAGCTATGCCTCCCCGGCAACGGCGCCGTAAAATAGTCTTGATGACCCACAAGTATAGGGGATCGCAAATGTGCCTTCGAGGGAAGTAAAACCCAAATTTATTGATTCGACACAAGGGGAGGTAAAGAATACTTATAAGCCTTAACAATCGAGTTGTCAATTCAGCTGCACCTGGAAAAGCACTAGTAACAGGGGTGATGTGAAAGTAACAGTGATATGAGAGCAATAGTAACAATAACACAGCAGCAGTAATAGTAACACAGGAGCAATGGCACCAGAAGATAGTTGATACTACTTCCAATGACATGTAGAACGAGTATATAATGATGAAATATGGACCGGGGTTCCCAGCTATCTACACTAGTGGCAACTCTCCAATAACAAGTGTTGGGTGAACAAATTACAATCGGGCAATTGATAGGATTGAAATAGCATTAAGACAGAATATCAAGATCATTAATCATGTAGGCATGTTTTCCATATATAGTCGTACGTGCTCGCAATGAGAAACTTGCACAACATCTTTTGTCCTACCAGCCGGTGGCAGCCGGGCCTCTAGGGAATCTACTCGGAAATTAAGGTACTCCTTTTAATAGAGCACCGGAGCAAAGCATTAACACTCCGTGAAAACATGTGATCCTCATATCTAAGCCTTTCCCTCCAATTGTCCCAATTTCGTCACTTTGGGGTCTTTGGTTCCGGACATAGACATGTGCATACAACTTGTAGATACAATCTAAGCAATAAGTATAGAGCTTAAATCTAAGATCATGCCACTCGGGCCCTAGTGACAAGCATTAAACACAACAAGATTGCAGCAACAATAACTTCATAAACTTTGTAGATAGACAATCATAACGTAACAATCCATCGGATCCCGACAAACACAACACCGATTACATCAGATGAATCTCAATCATGTAAGGCAGCTCATGAGATCATTGTATTGAAGTACATGGGAGAGATGATACCAACTAGCTACAGCTAGAACCCGTAGTCCATGGGGGAACTACTCACGGAGCATGATGGAGGCGATGGCGTTGATGGAGATGGCTTCCAGGGGCACTTCCCCGTCCCGGCAGGGTGCCGGAACAGAGACTTCTATCCCCCGAATTGGAGTTTCGCGATGGTGGCGGCGCCCCTGGAGTCTTTCTGGAGTTTCGTCAAGTTGTACTGCATTTTTAGGTCGAAAGGGCTTAAATAGGCGAAGAGGCGGCGCAGGAGGGGCGACAGGGTGGCCCCACCCTAGGCCGGCGCGGCCAGGGTCTGGCCCGCGCGGCCCTATGGTGTGGGCCCCCCTGGCTCTCCTCCGACTCTTCTTCAGTGTTCTGGAGCCTTCCGGGAAAAATAGGAGATTTGGCGTTGATTTCGTCCAATTCCGAGAATATTGCCCGAACAGCCTTTCTGGAACCAAAAATAGCAGAAAACAGGAACCGCACCGTGGCATCTCGTTAATAGGTTAGTTCCGGAAAACGCATGAAATCATCATAAAGTGCAAGCAAAACATGTAAGTATTGTCATAAAACAAGCATGGAACATCAGAAATTATGGATACGTTGGAGACGTATCATCATCCCAGGCCTCTTCCTCATCGCCGGTCTCGGAGGCGCCCTGCCGACCCTCTCCCTCATCGCCGGTCTCAGCGGCAGCGTCCAGGCCCTCTTCCTCATCGCCGGTCTTGGCAGCGGCCTCCCGACCCTCTCCATCATAGTCCTGCCAGAAGCCCTTGTTGGCCTCTCTAGCGTCTTTCACCTGGGTCCTGGGCTTAGAAGTGCCTGACATGTTTATTTGCACTTCATTAAAAAGAGGCAAAAGGTTAGTACAAAAGTTAACAAAAATTTCGGCATGAATTTTGCTAATTTTTCTACATAGGAGTTCCCATTTCTCAACCGAAACGGAAGTGAATCAACGCTTTGGGAGAACTGGGCAACTCAATGAAATCCCTGCAAATATTTAGCATATCCATATCCATATCCATCCATCACATAACACCATATTCATCCATCACATAGTAGCAGCAGCAACAACATAACAACATCAACATAGTAAAACATGGAGCAACATAGCCAAACCAGTAAAAAAACCACTAAACCTGGAGCATACTACTACATCAAAACCTGTAGCATCACCATATATATAAATTAACCACTGCATAAATTAGCCACTCCCTCATTTATTGATCAATGTATATTATGCTAAGTGACTTAAATTAACTAGTACATCAAAACCATGTATATATGCTGCTAGCCAGCTAGTTTCTAGATAACTAATAGTCTAATTGTGTTGTAAGTTGAATACTGCTGACAAGACTAACAATCAATACACCCAAATTACTAAGCTAAATGTTGCTTAAACTCAACTTTCAAAATAAATTAAATAGCAGTTGACTGCTATGATAAGTTTGCAGATATATGACATTTCTTTTTGTGCGGTGCCTTAGATTAGTTCAAAAATCTGGTGATTCCAATGATGATATGCATTTGGCATAATATTTCTGAACATTTATTTAGATATATCTTATCTTGCTAGGTGTTCTTCTATTACAACATTCATCTAGTCACTCCTAATGGAGCAAACAAACAAACTAACTTACAAAGGGACCAGCCACTACCAGGCATGATTTATGCATCCATTATATGTTTCATATAAATGAAGTTTCATCATACAAATACTGCATTATGATTGTCAACGGATTCCAGTGGAGACGAGAGGCACAATGGACGGGGGCACACATCAGAGAGGAGAGGCATAGGGGAGGGGCACAGGGGAAAGGAGAGGAGAGAGGAGATCTCACCGATGGCGACGGGGTGGCGGTTGGCGAGGCCTCCTCCCCCCCTGCTCGGCGGCGGTGGTGTTTGGCGCGCGGGGCGTCCTCCTCCTCCTCGGCTACGGTGGTGGTTGGCGGGGCATCCTCCTCCTCTTCGGCGGCGGTTGGCGGTAGCGGTGGCGAGAGCGCGATGGGTGCGAGGGAGCGCGACGTGGTGGTTCCGGTGGTTGCTAGGGTTGCGAGGAAGAACTGGTGGGGAAGAGTGGGGAAGAAGGGTGCGACAATAAAATTTCACCAAGTGTACAATTTCTGTGGCGCACCTGGTAGTAGGTGCACCACATAATTAAGGAATTCTGTGGTGCACCTACAACCCACAGAAATTGTACACTTAGTAAATAAACTGGGCTAATCCTGTGTTCTGACAGAAATACATCATTAGCATAGTGGTTGCGCCCACTATTAGCCCAGGTAGCCAGGTTCGAACCGTGGCTGCCTCACATTTTCCCCCTTTTTTTAAATGTTTTAGTTACATTTCAATAAATAATACAACACGCATTGTAATAATTAGTAGAGAGATTATCAATTATAAATTACTTGTCTCACACACATGTTCTTGTCTCTCACACACACACACATGTACTTGTCTCTCTCTCTCTCACACACACACACACACATGTGCATAGACTGATCTTCTTCGTCCCGGCTCCTTGCTCTAGCGTCTCTTCGCAATCTTCTTGCCCTTGTTGTTGACGGTTGAATGCTTTATGCCGGCCACCTTGAGATTTCTTCGCATGAACGGATAACCTTTAGAGGGTAGGGAGGTCTTCCTTCTTACTTTACTAGTAGTAGGTATGTTGAAGTGCTTGTCGAATTCCTCCTCGATCTACGGATCACCGTTCTTGTCCAAGTCTTTTTCGTTGACGTCTCCTTGCATTCCTATGATGCTCCTCTTGCCCCTCCTCACGACAACACGGCTAGGCCTCGACGGGTCGATGATGAAGAAGAATTGGTCAACTTGGATACCGAGTACCCATGGCTCATTTTCGCGGATGCGTTCTTCGATTTGGCATCGGGTATAACCATGGTGGTGAAATACCGGTCTTCTTTTTCGACCTTCTTGGCCTATATCACACGGAACATTGGCACCGTCTCTCCACAATAATTGAGCTCCCATATCTCCTCGATCCTTCTGAAAAATCTTTCATTCACAATACTCTCGTCATCGGCGTATGATAGCATAGTTACTCCTGAGTTTTGATTTTCCTTATTCTTGTCCTTTTCCTCGGTGTAGAATCTGTAACCGTTGATGTCGTACCCCTGATAGGTCCTTACGTTATGCCCGGGGGCCTGTGATAAGGTGTATATGAGTTTTTCATCTTCCGTAGAAGGCCTTTTGCCCTGTGATTGAGGCAGTTGACTTTGCTTCAACCAACACATGAAGCTGGAGTTGTGCTCTTTGGTTAAGTCTCACATCTTCCTCGGCCGGCCCATATCGATGTAATTCTGCTCGATTATGCTTTTGTGCTTTTGCACAAAAGGTTCGATCAATTTTAAGTATTGTAGCGCGACCCGGTGAGCCCTTTCAAAGTCGTCGCGTCGATTGACAATGCTGACATGGACTGAGCGGTAGCCCTCATGGTGACCGACTCCAGCGAGCCTGTCGAGGTGCGTCCTAGTGGGCAGACCAACATGATCCTGGTTCGTCCTCGGTGCTTAGATAATTCTGGTAGAAGGAGATGCACTCGTAGGTTAGAAACCCCTTGGCCATGCTTGCGTTTGGACGTGCTCTGTTGCGAACGTATCCTTTCATGACATTGTTCTGCCTTTCAAAAGGCATCATGTTGTGGAGGAACATCGAGCCGAGATTCCTGATGTAATAAGAGACATGGAGAAGGAGATGGACGCATATATCATAGAATGCGGGTGGGAAGTAAATCTCGAGCTTGCATAGTATCACCACGATCTCATCTTGTAGCACCTTGAGCTGCCTCACGCCGATCGACTTCCTGGTGATAATGTCGAAAAAGTTGCAAAGGCCGAACAACGTATCACAGACGTGCTCGTCCATTATCCCTCGGATCGCAATGGGAAGTATCTGCGTCATGAGCACGTGACAATTGTGAGACTTCATCCCGGTGAACCTCTTCTTCGCTACGTCCAGATATATCTGCTTATATTCCCCGAGTAACCATGAAGAACTTTCACTCCTAGGAGGCACCTGAAAACTGCTCGAGCTCCTCCGTACTCGTTGCGAAGCAGGCAGCGGGAAGCACCACCACGTTCTTCTTAGCCCTTTCGCGGAGATGTTGAGTCCCTTCCGTCTGATCATCATCATCATCGTTGTTGTCATCAGTATCGTGGGCTTGAAGATCTTTCCTGATGCTAAAATGTTTCAGATCATATCTTGCTTTCGGCCCATCCTTGGACTTTTCCGAGTTGTAAAGAGTGCCAAACGAACTCTCGGTAATGTTCTTCGTAATGTGCATGACATCGAGACTGTGGGGCGTGTGTAGGACCTTCCAGTACTCCAAGTCATGGAAAACAGACCTCGCTTTTCATACACCGAGCAGAGGCTCTGGCTTCGGTCGCTTCTTTCCCGGCGCTGGGCACTCCTTCCAATTTTTCAGAAGATCGTCGATTTCTGCGCCGCTCCTCGGGCGCGGGGTTCCATCGGGCTCATCTTTACCATTGAACAGATCACCGCATTTTCTCCATGGGTTATCCAAGCGAAGCCACCTTCGAGCACCTGGGTACACGGTTTTCGAGGACCCGGGATCCCTTGGTAGCTGTAGATGCGGGGTCTCGTCCATGAACTTCACACAGCTGGAGAATCCGTGACCGACTTGGGTAGATACATATGCGTAACCAGGATAGTCCGTGACCGTCGTGATCAACGCGGCTCTCATATCGAAATAAGTTCTAGTGCAGGCGTCCCACGTATGGGGTGGTGTCTTCCACAACGTGTCTAACTCCCCTTTCAGCAGCCCGAGATACACATGCATGTCGACACCTGATTGTTTTGGCCCCTGAATGAGAATACTCAGGTGTATGTACCTTTGCTTGGTGCGCAGCCACGTGGGTAGGTTGTAAGGCCATACAAACATAGGCCAGGTGCTATGGGTGCTACTCTGGTTGGCGAACAGATTGACTCCATCAGTGCTCATACCTAGCCCGATGTCCGCTTTATGGGAAGCAAATAATTGGGCCAAGTGGTCTATGCTGGTTTGGCTATGTTGCGGAACCCGCATGAGGCTGATATATGCTAAAGTAGGCAGATGAACATGATCTATAGTGCAGCCTATTAGTGAAATGAAGAAATACATTATAGACCAAATTCTTTTTTTCATATTTTTTCATTTTCTGCAGTTTTAACCTAATATATTCTAAAATTTGGCGAGGATAAAAATTCATTGATTGTATGCTCTATGATTATTCTAGACTTCATAAAATCCGAACTCAACAATCATGTTTCAGGAGAAATTCGCAAAAATAGGTGATAGATGAAGGTGATGTGTGTGCCATTTGAAATATGTCAAGCCATCTACTGTTCTCACTACCTATGCTTTTTTTTGTAAACAAGGCAACTTATGCTCATGTGTTGCTCTACTCTGTTTAAGCTAATTTTCATTATCTACTATGCATATGTTTCCTTTTGCCATTACAGGACTGGTCAAAATTCTCAAGAAGTATGACAATAGACTTGGGGCCCTTATCTGTCTTCCCTTCATTCAATATGTGATGCTTCAGCCTTTCTTTACCACTGCCATCCTGTACCAGATTGTGAAGGAGTGCGAGGCCATGCTCGACCAGCTCCTACCATTGAACAAACCATCTGTATCAAATGAAAATGGAATAGAAGTTATCAACACTGAGAGAAGCCTCTAAACCCTAGTGCTTACTTCGATAGTAGCGGATGCATTCCAGAGCTTGGGTGCGAATGAAACTGGGAACCGTGCATGGGGGCAAGGTATTTGCCGTCTACGTGTATGGCAGGCGGAAAAGTGAAGGCGATGCGTGTGAATAGTCGTGTTGGAAGATTTTTCCTCTTTTTGGCCTGCGGCTGCTGCGGATATAGTGGATTGGACACCCCGGATATTTTTCCAGATTAGGCTGATGAGATTGAGTTCATGGAGAGCATGTGAATGAAGAGCTTGATGAGATAGATTGCAATTTTTGTGCAATATTAAGTCACAATGAATGATCTGAATGCATTACTGGTACATCCTATCGTGTAATATGAAATATTCTTGGAAAATGCATCTTATTTTTTTATAATTGTGCTATCTGGAATATTCATGGAAAAAGCGTTTTTTTATTATGGATATTCAAACCAGCCACGACCATACTAATGGGGATGTCACTACAAACTTCATAGGGCCGCGGCCTTCCATCACAAATATTGACATACATTTCTTTTTGCCTGTCATTAGTATCACACACTAGTGACACGCATCTTCTTTTTTTTGCATGTCATTAGTATCACACACTAGTGACAGGAACATGCCCGCCCACTAGTAACCTGATACCAGTGACTAGTCATCCGTGATAGGCGCTTTGCCTGTCACTAACAAGCCATTTTTGCCTGTCACTAGAGGCCTATTGTAGTGTCAAAATATTGGTCTGGAGGCAATGGACGGAAGTTGGAATCGGTTCCGGAAACATAAGCAAACAACTAGAAATAGTGGTGCTCTCTCTGTCAAGATAAGATTTCGGCGCTAGTATGAAGTTTGAACCTGGAAACTCTCATGTGACTCCCGGATGAAGCACAACCTTTTGGGGAGTGTGACTATGATGGCCGCCTCGAGAGGATGCAACGTCTTCCTGAGTTCCTTGATGCACCTTCTTCTAAGATCCTCATAGTTCATTGAATCTGAGCTTCTCGTTGCGCTCACCTCGGTCAAGTATATAGGGCGTCATGCAAGCTCGGTGCCCTCTTAGGCGAGGAGGTGGGCATGGATGAGACAGATGGAGGCGCTCTTGTTTGTTGGAGGCAGCGACAACATAGAGAGAAAAAGAGGGAGGTGGAGGAGAGAGAGAGAGAGAGGGCCTTAGATCCGCCGCCACACGGCGAGTTTGAGTTTACTGGGTGAAAGAGATAAAATGATTACCGGGGACTAGTGGGTGGAAACAGATTTTTATATAACACTACAATTTATTTGATTGCATGATTACGCCCATCCATGTCAAACCAAACACAATCTAATATCACTATTATTGTTTTTTTACAACAACACCACTATTCTTTTTTTTACAATAATACCACTGTAATTGTTGGATTATGTTAAAAAAAACACCAAACCAAACAAGTTCATAGTATAGAGTCAAAACATATATGGGGTACAAATACTCGTTCATTCATATATGGGTTAAATACCTGAAGCAATCTCATGCTATACTTAGGAGTGGCCCATGCCGTCGATCAGGATGGGTTTATTCAATACTGAGTAGTATTTACTAGTAGTATATATTTTTTAAATTAATAAATCTTGAGTTCTTGCGATGAGCTAGCGTAAGTTCATGCGACAGGGTAAGAGGCCATCATGGCAACGCCACAGGCACCAGTGCCTCTCTCGAGCTTCATGTAACCTCCTTCTCCCCAGCCTTGGCCCCACGAGTTCTTGAGGAGCCAGTAGCTGGTCCCATCCTGCTGGACACCGTACCCCACGACGGCCACCGCGTGGTTCATTTGCGTGCCGCAGGCGTCGCCCGTCATGATGCCGCCACTGTAGAGCTGGAAGCTCTGCCCCTTCCCGTCGATGCCCACGGACACGGGCTGGTTGGCGACGGCCATGGCGAGTGCGTCCTCGTCGTTGGCGGGCACGGTCTCGTAGCTGCTGATGGTGGCGGCCGGCTGCTTGCCATCGGTGTCGCACGCGCCTTGGGCTGCGACGTATGGGTAGGCGTTCTCGGTGGCGATGCCTCCATTGTCCGCGATGTACTGGAAGGCGGAGGTCATGAAGCCGCCGCCGCAGCCGTTGTTCCGGTCGGTGGTGCAGTCGAGCAGCTGCTGCTCCGAGAGGGAGACCAGCTGGCCGGCGGTGATCTGGTGGATGCCCTCCACGGCAGCCGCGGCGGAGAAGGCCCAGCAGCATCCTGTAGGTCGTGCGTATATGGTATATGCGTGTAAGTTCATGTACATATATAATACTCCACTATGTATATGTCGGTAAGGGACGTGCATGCAATGAGTTGGTAGGTACTAGTACTACAGTACTACGTACGTACCACATTGTCCTTGGTACTTTACACCGGTAACTGCGCCTCTGGTCCTCCAGTCAAGGCCCTGCTCCTCCTCGGCGGAGAGGCTGACGTTCTCATACTTGAATCCCGGCCGCTTCTCGGCTCCGGGAGGCGCGGGCGTGAATCCGGTGTGCGTGGCGGCGAACTCCTCGCTGGTCAGGTCGGCGAACTTATTGATGGCGAGGCGGTACTTCTTGTTGCCGTCGGCGTTGGACCTGTCGACGAGCTGCGAGTTGGCCTTGAACACCTGGAAGCGCCGAGCCTTCTCGGCGTCGTCCTTGTACTTGCGCCCGTGCTTGGCCATCCACTCCTCGTGCCTCGCCTGCATCGCCGCCTCCTCGCCGGCCAACTCACGGGCGGCGAGCACGCTAGATGATATGCCCATTAGGGCAATGAGCACCAGCAACAAGAAAGGGCTAGTCATCTTCGTCCCTGCCATATATGTTCTCCAGTGATTTGCGAGGGAGTGGCAAACAAACGTGGGTAGCTATTGGTGCTGAAGCTAGCAGGGTCGATCGGTTGCTTAAATAGCCGACCAGCAGGCTGGGATTCAGTTAAACGGCCCGTGTGTAGCCGTGTACTCCCTAGCTGAATATTCCCACGCCCGGCGGACACAGCACGGTACAGGTCGACACTAATTTTTGCCCTCTTTTGTGGAAAAAAGCAAACTCCTACGAGATTCCATCAAGTTTGGTATTTTTCTCCGTCCTATATTTGGTCGCTGCAGGATGCACTGGAAGACGTTCAAGACGGTGCGAGTTTGACTGCTGACCAAAGATTACTTACAGCCTGTCGAACCTTCCACATACAGTGCTATCGTACAAGTTCAGTTTACTCGCTGGTAGTACTCCATCTTAGTATCCTAACGTGTGCGTCGACCGTATACAGTTAGTCTTTCAAGTTTAGTCGACCATCCAAACACGATCAAGTTGCGTCCTACAAAATCATATCTTTTACACTTAGGGTGTGTTTGGTAGGCCGGGTGAGCTCAGAAAATCTCATCTCAGCTCGCCCGAACAGCCAAATTGTTGATTGGTAGCCCGGGTCGGTCCTTCTCGACACTGCCGGACTCATCCGAAAACGGGCTCTCAGCTAGGCCGTGTTGGGAAGCTCGAATCGAGCTTCGCAGGTCAGCCGGGCTGACCTCGCCCCGCAAAGCACTGTAGCTGGCTCCGCGCGCGACCCCCAGAGGCCCAAACCCCCACCCCCTCTGCTCATTTCCCCCAATCCTGCCCGAGCTCCACCACCCTAGCTCCTCGCCGACCATGGGCTCCTCCCGCTACGTGCCGGCGACCTCCTCTGCCTGGAGTGCTACCGCCGCCTCCTCCTCCACACCTAGACGCGCCGGCAACCTCCTCCACCTGGAGCGGCACGGGGACGAGGTGCCGCCTGGAGCACCACGGGGACGTGTTCCTCCACCGAGCTCCTCGTCCGGCCACGGGGTCCTCCTCCTTCTACGCCTCCGCCTCTCCCTCGCCTCCTCTCCCTCAACGCGCCATCCTCTGCCGACGGGATCCCTGCTCTGCTCCGTAGGGACGACGCCGACGCCGCAGCGGCCACGCGAGGCCACGGCTTGCATCCATTGAAACCGCCATTGCTTTGTCTGTCTCGTCCAGGATGATGATTTCCTCAGCGAATCTCACAACGATAGCTGCCAGTAGTACATAGGTTCTGCCGGCCGACGCGCTCCTAGACCCAGCGCCGCCGCCTAGCGCTACCGGCGAGCTTCTTCCCGCACGCCCAGACCTCCATGAAGTGGTAAAGTTGAGCTGAGGACCCGATTGCTTTTCCCATTTCTTTTCAAGGTTCGTTTTGTAAAATAGTTGGAGGTGGGCAGTGCCCGCATGGGAAGTCAATCCAAACACAATCTCTGTACAGCATGTTTCAATGGCTACGACCTACCAAACAGACAACAAAATCTCAGCTCAACTAATCTGAAGCGGGCAGTGTTCACATGAGAAAGTAATTCCGAACTCATCCGGTCTACCAAACACACCCTTAACTAATCGCCACTAACTCCCCACGCGTCGCCCTCCTCTGGTGACAAGGAGGGAACCCTAGCTACCGCCGCCGTTAGGCCCTCCATCACCCTCTCCCTTGCTTCGCCGCCGCTGCAGGGGGGCCCGGCAAAGCCGCGCGCGCCCCGGGTAAGGTGGTGGCGTCTTCTTCTCCTTCGTGTCCCCTGGCGAGGGGGAGCTCGTATCAGCGGGCCGTGTAGAGCGGCGGTGGTGTGGTGGGAACGGCGACGTTGCAAGCTGTGAGTTTTGTCATTGAAGTCTCGCACCGAAGTCTCGCATGAGTTACTGTGAAGAACTGAGTGTTGTCAGAAAACTGTCACTGATAACTTTGAGGGAACCTTGTGTTCATATAAATGATAATTCCTCTGCTTTGCGATACTAATGACAATCGGATGCGAGACTTCGATATACCCGTGATTCAAGAGGTGATCATTATACCTGTTATCATCTTTCACGTTTCATTCTCTTTTCTTGTTCCTTACCCCGGTGTCCTCATTATCAACAACACGATTTTATTGACCAATCAATAAGGTGATACCATAATTCCGAGACAACCCAGAGGTATCACTCCATTGTTGTGGGGAGCGTGTAACATCCCAGAACTTACAACAAACGCGGGGTAGATTTAGCAAAGGGTTGTGCATTGCTTCGCAAAACGGGGGAAATTTCCGCGCTTTATTGTATAAGATTTAAGAGGGATCGGGGTTTCTCTCTCGTTGCAATTAGGGTTAGAGTAAAGAGAGTGCGATGAATTTCGGCATGACCTATTTTGAATCTAGGGTTTTGAGAAAGGTTTGAATTTGAATTTCAAATTGGAATATTGAATAATAGAAGAATATAAGAAACCATAATATAATTGAACTCATATTTTATAATTCAAACACATATAAGATTCATACAACATACTCCAAATTTGGATTATCAAATATACAAAGTGCTCATAGGGAAACTTTGAGCTTTATTGATCATTCACACAAATATACATTATCTTTACACAATTTCTGAATACTACAATAATATTGATCACAAACAAATATGAAATAAGAAAGAAATCAAAATTACATAGTAATACTATTCTCCTAGGCTAAAACAACTCAAATCTTCACTTGTTTTTCTCAAAACCTTGATCCACATGGAAACCTGCATAAACAACAAGAAAAGAACCAACAAGAAAAGAACCAAGTTTTGTATTTGAACAAGTAGCAATGCCACTTGGTCAGCAAAAGAAGTAGAATGGTGGAGATAAACATCAGGCAGGGGATCAAGTCCCAAGCCAAACCAATGAATCCGCCCACACAGCTCACTGACTAGTGACTAACCACAAGGTGAAAGGGGTAATGACACACAAGCAAAGGCCAGACCCTGTTGTCGACCAAGCAAGCCACCATGGTTTGCTATATATTGTACAGTGCCCAATAGATAGGGATAAACCATCCAGGAACTCAACAGCATCAGAAACAACACATTTAGTTTATCAAGTTCATCCACCAAAAAACCACCAATCCAGAAACCATGGTGACATAAATCAAGTACCAGCCATGAGTTTGGAGGAGAAGGGCAAGCTAATCAAGATCCACTAGCAAAAACCTCTACACCAAGAAAACCTTTACGGAGCCGATTAACTTCTTCCCCAATGGCTTTTCTTTTTTGTTCCGAAAAATGATATAGTGTCTGCGGTACATGCTTGGCTTTAGGATCAACATTAAGGGCATGCTCAGCGAGTTCCCTGGGAATATACCTGGCATGTCGGATGGCTCCCATGCAAATATTTCCCAGCGCTCACGGAGGAACTTGATGAGCGCGTATTCCTATGTGACAACAAGATCAATCAATGTATTGAATGTTTTCTTTGGGTCAGAGGGATGCACCTGATGCTTCTTTGCTTCTTTGGCGGTGTCAAACTCATCGGACTTTGTGTTCCGATTATCGGCAGGTGGCTGCGTGTGGTCGGTGAGTACATCTAGCGCATTGAGCTCTTCCCTAACTCCGAACTTGGAGGCGATCTTCTGGAAATCCTTATCACAATTATCGAAACGAGAAAAACTACCATGGATGGTTATCGTTGTCCCGCTGTTGCCTGACATCTTGAGTTTCAAGTAAGCATAGTGAGGAACTGCCATGAATTTGGCAAATGCTGGTCGGCCGAGGATAGTGTGGTACTGCGATTCCCAATCTACTACCTCGAACTCGAGTTTTTCCTTTCTAAAGTTGTCGGGTGTGCCGAAGACAACGTCCAGCGAGATCTTGCCGAGAGGATATGCGAGTAGGGTCGGGATGATGCCGTGAAAAACTGTGTCGGATTCTTTTAACATGTCGATTGTCATACCCGTTGCCTTCATTGTGCTTGCAAATAGGAGATTTAGGCTGCTCCCTCCATCCATGAACACTTTGCTCATGTTAAATCCTCCAATCTGTGTTTCGAGTACTAAGGCGGCGTGACCAGGCCTTGGTACGGCTACCGGGTGATCTGCCCTACTGAATAGGATGCTTTGATCTTACCAGTCGATATATTCGAGTACATTTTCCATGGCCACTTCCGCAAATTTTATTTCTTGCGTAAACTTCTTGGCTTCTCTTTTGGAAGCGCTAGCCTTGTGGATCATGCTCACATATCCTCGTGATATGGGCAGACTTCGGCTAGCACGGATGAGTGTTCCGGCAATCTGGATGATTGAGAAGAGGTAGATGTACCCTGTTTTATCAGGTGTGTTAATGCTTCAGAGTTGGACCTTAATTCTTCGCATAACTTCTGAATATCGACGAACTGTCGACAATCTTTGAGAAGGTGCGATGCATTTTCAACGTTGTCTTTTGGATCAATGTAAGTGTGCAAGTAACATGGGGCGACTAATTGTTCTGCAGTTGGCAAGTGAGGTGTCCGGGGAGGCGAATTTGTCGATTGCGACTTCTGGTTGACTGTTCATCGTAGTACCCTCCGTCCTGATCGCCGTACCAACAAGGGCGGCTAGCTGCATAGTCAATTGCCTGATAACGAAGATCCCTCCTCATCTTCTGTCTCTCCTGCCTGCTCCCAGTGCTACTCAGATACCTTTGACTGCCTTCGTCATCGTTGTTGAGTGAATACGGCAGATCTAATGCGGTGACCATTGGTGGGTCCGCATTCCTTTCCATGCCAGGTGCGACCGAGCCCGGGAGCCGAAGAAAACCTCCAGAGTCGATGATGAAGTGGACACTTCCAAACATTGTGTTCATACCGCCGTGTGGCCCTGAAGGATCTGAACGCGATGTGTTGTTGTGTGGAGTAAACTCAAAGGATCCACAGCGAATTGAATTCCTTGAGCCTGGGGATGTTAGGATCGACGATGTTGGTGACGCTGGGGTAAATGCAGCCGACATGATTGGAGCAACCAATGAAGTGCCTTGCACTACAAGGAAACACGCTACTGCTGGCGCACCAAATTAGATTACTGCCGGCGCACAGCAGCCCGCCAGTAGGAATAGGCCGGTGATAATGGTGTAGTGCAGGCGCAGTAGTGGGTGCGCCGGTGGTATGAAATTAAAATGCCGGCGCACATGTTATGTTCGCCGGGGGTAGCACATTAATTAAACAAAAAAAAAGCCAGGTACGTCCACCGCGTGGCCGACCAGATCTGACCACACCCACCAGTTAAAGCCTCGTCACATTCATACGCAACACAGGGAACAAATTTGCAAAGACAACCCTAGACTAAAAAGTAAAAAGCAATCAAGTCCCTTCTCCATCCCGCTGCTAGGAGCTCCATCGCCGGCGACCGCATCTTCTGGACTCTCCGCCGTCCTTCCCGCTCCGGCGGTCGCCGCCTTCTCCTCTCAGTGCGCCTGGGAGCACGACGAACCAGGCGCCGCCTCACACCGTGCACGCAGCGCGTCGCCCCTGGCCTCGAGCTCGCCTCGCAGGGCAGCGTCACCACCGCGCCTCCTCCCACGGCCCCGCTGCGGGTTTGGGCTCTGCCGGCGACTGCAGAGCCACGCCCTTTCGACCTCGGCGCCGACCGCGCCCGCAGCTCCCCCGTTCGACCTTGGCTTCGCCGGCTTCCTCAGCGCCGCCCGCGACCGCGGCTCTCCCCTCCGACCTCGTCTCCGATGCGGGGAACTTGAGCCCGATGCGGTCGAGCTCGAGCGGGAGCCGCATCCTCCCTGGCCTGGGGGCCTCCCTTCCAGATCATGGCGTGAGGGCCGCGCCCGGAGAAGAGCACGGGATTCCGGCGGTCAGGGGAGGCGGGCGGCGGTGAGGTCGAAGGGGCGCGGGATTCCGGCGGTCAGGGGAGGCGGGGGGGCGGCGGTGTGGTGGGATGGATGGAGTCGCGGTTAGGGGAGGCGGGCGGGCGGCGGTGCGGTGGGATGGATGGAGTTGCGGCAGAGAGAAAGATAGGGCAGGCAGGTGAGAGAAGAGAGAGACGTGGGTGAGAGAAGAGATAGAGATGGTTGTTGCCACGCGCTGGACGTGTCTAGGGATAGTCCTCGTGTCGCTGGCGCACGTTTTTTTAGGACACCGGCAGTAAAATACTACGTGTAGAATCTAGGCTATAACCGCAGATATTGCCGACGCACAATGCTTTTAAGGCGCCGGCAGTGCAACATCACGTTTCAACATGAACATCCAGACCAGAATCCTGAATACTACCGGCGCACCAAAATGTTGGATTCGCCTGCGGTATCAGAATAACGCCGGCGCATTGAGATGGCGGTGCGCCGGCAGAAAATACCACCGGCGCAGCTAAAATTTGGTGCGCCGGCAGTAATGCTTGCGGCTATAGGCCTTTTCCTAGTAGTGTTGTGCCCATAGGTTTCCCACCGACGACGCGGGGGAGCTCCCCGGCAATGTCCATCATGAGGGCCTTAGGGTTGATGGAATCCTGCATGCTAACACGAGACATCAGATACCAAACAAACGGGAAGAGAGATTTACCCAGGTCCGGGGCCCTCGATGAGGTAAAACCCTTGCTTCCTGCTTGTATGATCTTGACTATCAAATAAGTTGGGTTACAATAGGGTAGCCGATAGGCTGTTGTTGGTCGACTCGCCGAGAGGCAAGGATTCTAGGTTTCTAGCTCTAACTTGCGGTGGTTCTACGTATTGGTTATGTGTCTTCGGTAGGCTCTCATCTGGCCCTTATATTGCAGGCCAATTCCTGAGAGTCCTGTCCGAATTCGACTCGGTTACAAAGAGATCTATTCTAGCCTTTCCTTTGACGACATCTTCCTGCCTTGTTCATCAAGAATCCTTCTTCGGGTAAGTTCCCTTCGCCAGAACCGACGTATAGGCCCAGCTTGGTTATTGGGAAATCTTCATGGGCCCCTAGTTGGGTCGGAGGAGGTAGACTAATGTTGGGAACTACCCGAAGGGTAATACCCATATTAGTATACTTGATACCTGGAGAGGATCCAGAGGATCCAATCCATCCATAAGCATGCTCAACACACATTATGGAGACGATGCTCCATAGGGATTGATCATCACTTGGTATTGACCAAGTGATGCTGGCAATAGAGAGGCAAAACAAGAACCTAATGAATCCAGTAGAGACAGATATGCCAAAGTAAGAAGGAAATCATAGCATATCCCTAGTTAACTAGATAAACACAAGACCTTGACAGCCAACTGCATCACCTAGCACCACGCTTAGCCATTCAAACCATCAGAGTTCAACTTTTCTTCATAAAACACTCACATTGGCTTCATATGAATGATACCCTACTGTGACGATCTCTATTTTATCGAAACCCACAAGTTATCCATCAAGGTGAGCAACCAGTGATAGGAACAAAAGCTACTGAGGTCACATCAAACCACAAGCAAGCCACATCAAAGGAACCAGTCATCATAACCTTGACAGGTTCAGGCTACAGTGGATAATTATCCAACAATTGTTGGCATCCATTCAGTTTATTCAAACAAATTGAATCATAACCAAAATACAGTTCATCAATGAATAAATCCAGTAAGTATCATTATACAGCAAGCAACCATAGCTTAATTAGTAACAATGACAACACCTAATGATCAAGTTACAGCAGCATGGCTTGCACATGTCATTTTACTAAAGCCAAAGCTTCAGTAAAGCAACCAAGGCTTCCATGTAGTGCATGACAGGCACCATCTGCAAGTAATTAAGCTAGAATTCAACCTCTGTATCCATACAATGTAATGACATACAACTAAAAACATGTCTAGACATCAAATGCAACCAGGAACATGTGATAAGTGAATCACTTAGTGTCCAGAACCAAGCATTTGCAAGTAATCTGTAACCATATTGATACGTCCCAAACGTATCTATAATTTCTTATGTTCCATGCTACTTTTATGATGATACTCACATGTTTTATACACATTATATGTCATTATTATGCATTTTCCGGCACTAACCTATTGACGAGATGCCGAAGAGCCAGTTGCTGTTTTTTGCTGTTTTTGGTTTCAGAAATCCTAGTAAGGAAATATTCTCGGAATTGGACGAAATCAAAGCCCAGGGGCCTATTTTTCCACGAAGCTTCCAGAAGACCGGAGGACTTACGAAGTGGGGCCACGAGGCGCCGCTACAACAGGGCAGCGCGGCCCAGGTGCTGGCCGCGCGGCCCTGGCGTGTGGGGCCCTCGTGTGGCCCCCTGACCGGCCCTTCCGCCTACATATAGTCTTCGTCGCGAAACCCCCAGTACCGAGAGCCACGATACGGAAAACCTTCCAGAGACGCCGCCGCCGCCAATCCCATCTCGGGGGATTCAGGAGATCGCCTCCGCCACCCTGCCGGAGAGTGGAATCATCTCCCTGAGGTCTCTTCATCGCCATGATCGCCTCCGGATCGATGTGTGAGTAGTCCACCCCTGGACCATGGGTCCATAGCAGTAGCTAGATGGTCGTCTTCTCCCCGTTGTGCTATCATGTTAGATCTTGTGAGCTGCCTATCATGATCAAGATCATCTATTTGTAATCCTTCATGTTGTGTTTGTTGGGATCCGATGAATATTGAATACTATGTCAAGTTGATTATCAATCTATCATATATGTTATTTATGTTCTTGCATTCTCTCCGTTGCTAGTAGAGGCTGCGGCCAAGTTGATACTTGTGACTCCAAGAGGGAGTATTTATGCTCGATAGTGGGTTCATGCCTCCATTAAATCTGGGACGAGTGACGAGAAAGTTCTAAGGTTGTGGATGTGCTTGTTGCCACTAGGGATAAAACATCGATGCTTTGTCTAAGGATATTTGTGTTGATTACATTACGCACCATACTTAATGCAATTGTCTGTTGTTTACAACTTAATACTGGAAGGGGTTCGGATGATAACCTGAAGGTGGACTTTTTAGGCATAGATGCATGCTGGATAGCGGTCTATGTACTTTTTCGTAATGCCCTGATTAAATCTCATAGTACTCATCATGATATATGTATGTGCATTGTTATGCCTTCTTTATTTGTCAATTGCCCAACCGTAATTTGTTCACCCAACATCCGCTATCTTATGGGAGAGACACCGCTAGTGAACTGTGGACCCCGGTCCTATTCTTTACATCCGAAATACAATCTACTCGCAATTGTTCTTTCTCGTTCTTCGCAAACAACCATCATCATCCACACTATACATCTAATCCTTTGTTTACGGCAATCCGGTGAGATTGACAACCTCACCGTTACGTTGGGGCAAAGTTCTGCGATTGTGTTGTGCGGGTTCCACGTTGGCGCCGGAATCCCTGGTGTTGCGCCGCACTACACTCCTCCGCCATCAACCTTCAACGTGCTTCTTGACTCCTACCTGGTTCGATAAACCTTGGTTTCTTACTGAGGGAAACTTGCTGCTGTACGCATCACACCATCCACTTGGGGTTCCCAACGGGCGTGTGCTTTACGCGTCATCAAGCTAAATTTCTGGCGCCGTTGCCGGGGAACTGAAGAAAAGCTACACCACAAAGATTTCTAACTCCCACGTCAACTACACGCCAGCAATAAATTTCTGGCGCCGTTGCCGGGGAGATCAAGACACGCTGCAAGGGGAGTCTCCACTTCCAATCTCTTTATTTTGTTTTTTTGTCTTGCTTTATTTTATTTACTACTTTGTTTGCTGCACCTATATCAAAACACAAAAAAATTAGTTGCTAGTTTTACTTTATTTACTGTCTTGTTCTCCATATTAAAAACACAAAAAAATAGTTATTTGCATTTACTTTATTTACCTTTAGTTTATTTCATCATGTTTCCTCCTAAGTTCACTCTAAAAGACATACCGGTAGGACGAGGGTATATAATTGGGAGAGATAATATAGAAGATTTTTTCACTCATGTTAGTACCATTGAAGATTTTGAAGATAGACACTTGGTAGAACTTGCTCCTACTTATGAAATTGTTGTTGCTTCTTTAGTACACATGTTGGAAACGAAATTTGTTAATCTTAATCCTATAATCCAACACATGTTTCTCACACTCGGTGATATGGAGGAAGGGGAAAAGAAAGATTTTGTCTTAGAAACCCTTCTAAAAGAATTTGGTGGAGTAGCAAGAGAGGCTAGAAAGGTCTTTATAAAATATAAGATGATTGGCTCCTATACCAATTTTGTTAGTATCCTTGAAAAAATGGACATGGAGAGAGTAAGGTACACTAATAATATTAATGATGGTGGGGAGATTAAGACAACAATACCTTGTAAGCTCCTAGGAATGAATGACGCTCTGGAAAATAACTATGGTTGGCTTGTCCCTGAAAATTTGTTTGACGAGGATAGCAAACCTAAGAATAATGAAAAGGGAGCCTCTGAAACTCACATAGATAAGATAAAATGCATAGTTGAGAAAACTCCCGACACCTATGTCGATGCTTCGTCTCTTGATGTTACTTGATACACACTTTCTGCGCCTAGCTGAAAGGCGTTAAAGAAAAGTGCTTATGGGAGACAACCCATTATTTTACTTCTGCACTTTATTTTATATTTGAGTCTCGGAAGTTATTTATTACTGTAGCAACCTCTCCTTATCTTTATTTTATTGCATTGTTGTGCCAAGTAAAGTCTTTGATAGTAAAGCCAATACTAGATTTGGATTGCTGCGTGAGAAACGAGATTTCTTGTCGTCACGAATTTCGACCTGCCTCTCGTAGGTATCTCAGAAAAATCTGCCAATTGACGTGCGTGATCCTCGGATATGTACGCAACTTTCATTCAATTTGGGCATTTTCATCTGAGCAAGTCTGGTGCCACTTTAAAATTCGTCTTTACGAACTGTTCTGTTTTGACAGATTCTGCCTTTTATCTCGCATTGCCTCTTTTGCTATGTTAGATGGATTTCTTTGTTCCATTAACTTTCAGTAGCTTTGTGCAATGTTCAGAAGTGTTAAGAATGATTATGTCACCTCTGAATATATGAATTATGCACTGACCCTCTAATGAGTTTGTTTCGAGTTTGGTGTGGAGGAAGTTTTCAAGGGTCAAGAGAGGAGGATGATACAATATGATCAAGAAGAGTGAAAAGGAAAAGCTTGGGGATGCCCCGTGGTTCATCCCTGCATATTTTAAGAAGACTCAAGCGTCTAAGCTTGGGGATGCCCAAGGCATCCCTTCTTCATCGACAACTTATCGAGTTCCTCTAGTGAAACTATATTTTTATTCCGTCACATCTTATGTGCTTTACTTGGAGCGTCTGTTTGTTTTTGTTTTTGTTTTTGTTTTTGTTTGAATAAATTGGATCCTAGCATTCTTTGTTTGGGAGAGAGACACGCTCCGTTGTTTCGTATGAACACATGTGTTCTTAGCTTCTTCTTTAATGTTCATTACGAAAGTTGGACTACTTCATTCATTGCTATATGGTTGGAAACGGAAAATGCCGCATGTGGTAAAATGGTCTAATGTCTTGAATAATGTGACACTTGGCAATTGTTGTGCTCATATAGATCTTGTTTAAGCTCTTGCATCATGTACCTTGTACTCATTAATGAATAACTACATAGAGCTTGTTAAAATTTGGTTTGCATGATTGATCTTTAGAGTCTAGATATTTTACGTTGAGGTGTTTGAACAACAAGGAGACAATGTAAAGTCTTATAATAGTTACAATATGTTCATATGTGAGCTTTGCTGCACCTTTTATACTTGAGTTTGCTTCAAACAACCTTGCTAGCCTAGCCTTGTATTGAGAGGAATTCTTCTCGTGCATCCAAACCCTTGAGCCAATAACCATGCCATTTGTGTCCACCATACCTACCCACCACATGGTATTTCTCCGCCATTCCAAAGTACATTACTTGAGTGCTACCTTTAAAATTTCTATTCTTTGCCTTTGCAATATATAGCTCATGGGATAAAATAGCTTAAAAACTATCGTGGTGAAGAATATATACTTATGTGTCTTATTTCTTAGTAAGTTGCTTGTTGAGCGGTAACCATGTTTTCTACGGACGCCATCAACTCTTTTAACTTTGTTGAATATCATGTGAGTTGCTATGCATGTTCGTCTTGTCTGAAGTAAGGGCGGTTTTCACAATCAAATGGTTTGAGTATGCATACTGTTAGAGAAGAACATTGGGCCGCTAACTAAAGCCATGATTCATGGTGGAAGTTTCAGTGTGGACAGCTAATCCTCAATCTCTTATGAGAATAATAACTGTTGTTAAATGCTTATGCATTAAAGAGGAGTTCATTATCTGTTGTCTATGTTGTCCCGGTATGGATGTCTAAGTTGAGAATAATCAAAAGCGAGAAATCCAATGCGAGCTTTATCCTTAGACCTTTGTACAGGCGGCATAGAGGTACCCCTTTGTGACACTTGATTGAAACATATGCTATGCAATGATAATCCGTGTTAACCCAAGCTAATTAGGACAAGGTGCGAGCACTATTAGTACACTATGCATGAGGCTTGCAACTTATAAGATGTCTTATACATAACTCATATGCTTTATTACTACCGTTGACAAAATTGTTTCTTGTTTTCAAAATGAAAAGCTCTAGCACAAATATAGTAATCAATGCTTCCCTCTGTGAAGGGCCTATCTTCTACTTTATTGTTGAGTCAGTTTGCCTATTCTTTCTATAATATCTTAGAAGCAAACACTTGTATCAACTGTGTGCATTGATTCTTACATGTTTACTTATTGCACTTGTTATATTGCTTTGTGTTGACAATTATCCATGAGATATATATGTTGAAGTTGAAAGAAACCGCTGAAACTTTATCTTCCTTTGTGTTGCTTCAATGCTTTTACTTTGAATTTATTGCTTTATGAGTAACTCTTATGCAAGTCTTATTGATGCTTGTCTTGAAAGTATTATTCATGAAAAGTCTTTGCTATATGATTCATTAGTTTACTCATTATCTTCATCATTGCTTCGAATCGCTGCATTCATCTCATATGCTTTACAATAGTATGATCAAGATTATGATAGCATGTCACTTCGAAATTATCTTTGTTATCGTTTACCTACTCGAGGGCGAGTAGGAACTAAGCTTGGGGATGCTTGATACGTCCCAAACGTATCTATAATTTCTTATGTTCCATGCTACTTTTATGATGATACTCACATGTTTTATACACATTATATGTCATTATTATGCATTTTCCGACACTAACCTATTGACGAGATGCCGAAGAGCCGATTGCTTGTTTTACGCTGTTTTTGGTTTCGAAATCCTAGTAAGGAAATATTCTCGAATTGGACGAAATCAACGCCCGTGGGCCTATTTTTCCACGAAGCTTCCCGAAGACCGGAGGACTTACGAAGTGGGGCCACGAGGCGCCGCCACAACGAGGCGGCGCGGCCCAGGTGGCGGCCGCGTGGCCCCGGCGTGTGGGGCCCTCGTGTGGCCCCCCGACCTGCCCTTCCGCCTACATATAGTCTTCGTCGCGAAACCCCCGCACGCGAGAGCCACGATACGGAAAACCTTCCGGAGACGCCGCCGTCGCCAATCCCATCTCGGGGGATTCAGGAGATCGCCTCCGCCACCCTGCCGGAGGGGGAATCATCTCCCGGAGGTCTCTTCATCGCCATGATCGCCTCCGGATCGATGTGTGAGTAGTCCACCCCTGGACCATGGGTCCATAGCGAGTAGCTGAGATGGTCGTCTTCTCCCAGTTGTGCTATCATGTTAGATCTTGTGAGCTGCCTATCATGATCAAGATCATCTATTTGTAATCATTCATGTTGTGTTTGTTGGGATCCGATGAATATTGAATACTATGTCAAGTTGATTATCAATCTATCATATATGTTATTTATGTTCTTGCATTCTCTCCGTTGCTAGTAGAGGCTCTGGCAAAGTTGATACTTGTGACTCCAAGAGGGAGTATTTATGCTCGATAGTGGGTTCATGCCTCCATTAAATCTGGGACAGTGACAGAAAGTTCTAAGGTTGTGGATGTGTTGTTTCCAGTAGGGATAAAATATCGATGCTTTGTCTAAGGATATTTGTGTTGATTACATTACGCACCATACTTAATGCAATTGTCTGTTGTTTACAACTTAATACTGGAGGGGGTTCGGATGATAACCTCGAAGGTGGACTTTTTAGGCATAGATGCATGTCGGATAGCGGTCTATGTACTTTGTCGTAATGCCCCGATTAAATCTCATAGTACTCATCATGATATATGTATGTGCATTGTTATGCCTTCTTTATTTGTCAATTGCCCAAGCTGTAATTTGTTCACCCAACATCTTGCTATCTTATGGGAGAGACACCGCTAGTGAACTGTGGACCCCGGTCCTATTCTTTACATACTGAAATACAATCTACTGCAATTGTTCTTTACCTGTTCTTTGCAAACAACCATCATCATCCACACTATACATCTAATCCTTTGTTTACGAAGTAAGCCGGTGAGATTGACAACCTCACACATTACGTTGGGGCAAAGTTCTCGTGATTGTGTTGTGCGAGGTTCCACGTTGGCGCCGGAATCCCTGGTGTTGCGCCGCACTACACTCCTCCGCCATCAAGCTTCAACGTGCTTCTTGACTCCTACTGGTTCGATAAACCTTGGTTTCTTACTGAGGGAAACTTGCTGCTGTACGCATCACACCTTCCACTTGTGGTTCCCAACGGGCATGTGCTTTACGCGTCATCACATATCAAGCCAATCAAGGTAGATAGATGTACTGAGCTGCAGCAAGGAGTTACAGAGCAACCCACCAAGCAAGTAAAGGAGATGAACACTTGAGCAAGCTCAAACTCTTCTATGAAACCACTAGAATTACCAAAAGGGCTGGTTACTACGAGCATTTCATGGCAGCTAGGCTAGCCAGAGAAGGGATTTCACAACAACCTTGCAAGGAGAGTATTCCTGCATGATCTATTGATCATCAGGGAGCAAGAGGAACAAGGTAGGCAGCCAGAGAGGCAGAGAGAGGAGAAGAAGGGAGAAGCAGAGAAGCTTACCGTGCGCCTGGGAGCAGAAGCCACAGCATGGTGAGGTAGTGCTCACGCAACCGCGGCAGCTGCAAGCCTATGGAAGGTGCTAGCGTTACGCCGGCGAACTCCACCTTCATCACGGCCACCAGAGGACATGGGGACGGCGGCACAAGGGGGCACAACGACAACACATGCGCCAAGCCATGCCCCAGGAGCACCAACACGACCACGGCTAGCACCATCTCACCCAAGAGCAGCAGATCAACGGATTTTCGCTGGTGCAGAAACCCTAGTTACAGGGAGGGTTGCGTGCGAGAGAAGGAGGCGACGAGAGTCAAATCGACGTGGATATAAAGAAGGAGCGCGGTGAGGAGCGTCGACTGCAACCGTCGGTGGGTTCTTGAGACGGTCGGAGTTGGTGCGGGGTGAGCAGTCGACGACGGCGGCGAGACAAAACGCTAGGGGAGTCGCGGGAGAGTTAGGGTTAGGGTTTGCAAGCGAGAGAGGGAGGGAGGAGAGTGGTGACCGATGCAGTCGGTTTGGGCCGAGCTAGTCTGGTTCAGCCGTGGGTTGGCCTGACAAGTGGGGCCAGGGGTATTTTAGTCATTTCAAAGTTAATTTAAACCCTTTTCATTTGGAAAATTGCAAATAAATCCAAATAAACTCTAAAAGTTCAAGAAAAATATGAATAATATGTAAAAATTATTTCTTAACCAAAATAAAATCAGAAATAAATAAAAATTATAATTTTGGTTAAAGCAATTTTACATAAACTTTAAATAAAAGTTTAAAATCTTTAAATAGAAGAATTTTCTTTGAAATAAAATCAAGGAAAATTTATATCTTTCTTTAATTATTTGTTAACTCAAATATTTTCAAAAAGATAAATTCTAATATCTCAAGTATTTCTTTTTAAAAAAATATTTTATTGAATAAATTATTAAATCATCATAAATTATTAGTAAAAGAATTTAATATCCAAAAAACTTCAATATTTAATAAATCTTAGAATTTATAATAACACTTCGGGGAAAGGGATTCAACCAAAAGAAATCCACCATGCATGCATCATTTGAATTTTAAAACATTGTCCTCATCGGACATTAATGCTTATTTTCAGAACCCGAGGTCCAGGTTCCATCTAAACCCTCAAACTGCATTATCTCGCAGTCTCCAGGCAAGTTCAATCTTTCTCATGCCATATTGATTGCTTTCTATCAATTTAATCGCAAAGCAATATACTTATCACTCCTGCATTGAAAATGAAATGTTACTTTTCCAATTATGAATATGACTATGTGGTGGGCAATGGAACCATGGTATGTGTTGATGGTGGAGGTTCCATTGAAAGGGTTCTATACATCTAGGACTAATCACCAATATTGTCTTGTGATTCTAGCGTCGTACATATCGCGTTAACCATAAGATCTACAATGGATCTCAAGAAGTCAGCTATACCTTCTTCCTTCTGCATATCAACGGACTTGATAGAGCCTGGACGTGTGTTGGTGAACAATTAGTAGTTTGGGATGGACTTAATCTCCCCATCCATGTGGATGAATGGCGCTCTACCATCTATGATGGATTGTCCATAACATATCGAGTGTAAAGCCATATGATCGGGAGATATCTACCAGGGATATGTGTATGGACAAAAGGGTGGATATGCAGGGTCACGAAGGAGGCAGTGATTGGCTTGGTTCTTATACTGGGCCTCACATCAAGGAAGTGTGAACGACAAAGTACGCTCAGTTGTCAACAAACATAAGTTCTCTTATGGGAAAAGTAACGCACCTCTGGAGAGTGTATCAAATTGTGGCTTGTCACTCCCTGTTCCGGGAAGGGAATTACGAACGTGGCAGGAAAGGAACTCCGTGAAGTTATGGTCAACCTGTGAAGACTGGCGGGCATAGTTTTCAGAATAAAATAAACCTTTTGAAGAAATGCTTGTGAAAAATGCATTGACCTGAGATCTTCTGATCAATGGTCGTAGCTAGTGCATCAAACACCTTTTCTTTTGAGCTTGTTGAGTACCTCTGTACTCACTTTCTTTCTAAACCCTTGCTAGACCGTGAAACCGAAGAGGAGGCATGCACCAGACTACCAGAAGGCGAATATGACTTGGTCTACGAGGAGCCAGACTTGTCCGGATGTGTCAAAGGCGTGGACTATGGGATAGTCTACGGAACCGATGAAGTGGAGGCGGAGGAGTAGAGTTATGCCGTAGGCATAGTAGAGCCGAGAAGCGTAATGTGTTATCTAAATAAGCTGCTGAGCTCTTATCATGTTTACCTTAGTGGTTTGAGTTGTAATATGAACTTGAACAAGTTAAGTTCTTAGGGTGTTCTCATTGGACCGTGAGAATACTGAGATGTTTGAGAACCTTGGTTTGTAATAATAATATATGTTGTTTAATGACCTGCAATGTTTGTGCTGTACCACTCTGAGGGGTGTGATATTTGTGAATAAGTCCCTTCATGACTATCATATCAATGACTTGTATACTACAAAATTCAGTGGTATGATGGGCCACCGCAGAGCGGTATCCCATTCCTGAGCGAACAAAGTCCTGGAGACATATTCTGATATACCTGAAGATCACCTTTATGATTACCCATTTACGGTGTAATGTTGGATGAGTTCAAGGCACACCTTCTCTTGCGAGGATAGATGATATGATGGTCTAAGGACTTATGCATATGATGATGATATGCTAACAACACATAACAAAATCATCTCGTAGCATATCATAGAAAGGGATCGGTTCAACACCTTTGTTCTTCTAACAATGTGGTCTCATTGTGGTTAACATTGTTGGAGATATGCCCAAGCGGCAATAATAAATATGGTTAATATTATATCTTTGTGTTTATGATAAATATTTACATCCCATGGTATAATAGTATTAACCGGAAACAATAATACTTGTGTGTTTTATAAACTTAAAAGAGTCCCTAGTAAGGCTCTTGTTAAACTAGCTTGTTGATTAATAGATTATCATAGTTTCATGATCATGAACATTGGATGTTATTAGTAACAAGATCATATCATTAAGTGAATGAGCATATGATCAAATCATTTAGTTCGTTTTGCTACAAGCTTTAAGATACATAGTAACCTAATCCTTGGACCGTGAGATCATGTTAATCACCTACACCGGATGAATGCTTTGATGACAGCAAACACTACTTGTAAAATTGGTAGTTATAAAAGTGGCATTAATTATTTGGAAAGTATAGGTTGAAGCGTGTGGATAAATAGTAGGATTTGTCCATCCAAAATGACGCATAGATATACTCTGGGCGCTCTCGGTGGAATGCCATCCAATTAGCTTGCAAGCATGTGACTAGGTCACAAGGGATGTCGAGTAAAGAGTACTTATCGGGACGAGGTTGAACTAGGTATAGAGATACCGACGATCAAAACTTCGGGTAAGTAAAGCATCGCGCGACGAAGGGATTAAGTATTTTATGTGAATGGTTCTTTCGATCACGAAGTCATCATTAAATATGTGGGAGCTATTATGGATCTGCAGGTCCCGGTATTAGTTATTGATCGAAGAAGTGTCTCGATTATGTCCGCATAGTTCACGAACCGTAGGGTGGCACAATTAAGGTTTTGATGTAGTTTTAAGTAGATATGGAATATGAAATGGAGTTTGCATGTTGTTCGGAGTCTCGGATGGGATCCAGGACATCACGAGGAATTCTGGCATGGTCCGAAGAATAAGATTCATATATAGGAAGTCACATTCCAAGTTTGGGAATGATCCGGTGCATTTATGGAAGGTACTAGAAGGTCTAGAAACATCTGGAATAAATCATTATACATCATATTTTGTTGCTATATGTATATGACGTGGCGATGTTAAGATAAGATGATCTTATCAATTTGATTGCACGATTATTCTGTACATAAAAATACAGCTAGAATAAGATGAGCAGTACATGTTATTCTGTCCATTGCACAGAGATAGGAGAAGATAAGCAGTACATGTTATATCGAAAGTAAACATAATAGTTTTCATGTAAGGGCATGTACAATGGTGATATCTTAGCAGTATCACGTAGAATACATGGTGAGATGGAAGAGAGCAAATGTTGGAAAAATGGTTTGCATTCTCTTAGTTACTAAGAGATGATCTCTTATCATAATTTCTCTCACCACATATTTAGGATGTCTAGTTACTAAAGATAAGACCAAAAAATAAACCATTATACATCATATTTTGTTGCTATATGTATATGACGTGGCGATGTTAAGATAAGATGATCTTATCAATTTGATTGCCCGATTATGTCCGTCCAAGTCAAATCAAACACAAACTAATACCTCTGTTATTGTCGGATTACCTTAGAAAACACCAAACGAAACAAGCTCATAATATAGAGTCAAAACAAACATTGGGCACAAAATAATCATTCATTCATAGTATGTAATATATATAGTGGTTACCTAAATCAATCTCATGCTATCCTCATGAGTGGCGCCCCCATGCTGTCGATTAGGCTGGGTTTATTCAATTGTATTTACTAGTAGTATGTATATATTTTTAAAGATCAATAAATCTTGTGTTTGTGTGCTTGCGTTGGGAGGGTAGGGTCATGCAACAGGGTAAGATGCCTGCATGGCAACGCCGCAGGCGCCGGTGCCTCTCTCGAGCTTCATGTAGCCTCCTTCTCCCCAGGTTTCTCCCCATGAGTTCTTGAGGAGCCAGTAGCTGGTCCCGTCCTGCTGGACACCGTACCCCACCAGGGTGACCGCGTGGTTCATGTCCGTGCCGCAGGCGTCCGCGGTCATGATGCCGCTACGGTAGAGCTGGAAGCTCTGGTCCTGTCCGTCGATGCCCACGGACACGGGCTGGTTGGCGACGGCCGCGGCGAGCGCGTCCTCATCGTTGGCAGGCACGGCCTGGAAGCTGTTGATTGTGGCGGCCGGCTGCTTGCCATCAGAGTCGCACATGCCTTGAACTGCGACGTATGGGTAGGCGTTCTCGGTGGTGATGCCTCCGTTATCCGCGATGTACTGGAAGGCGGAGTTCATGACGCCCCCGCCGCAGCCGTTGTTGTGGTCGGTGGTGCAGTCGAGCAGCTGCTGCTCCGAGAGGGAGACCAGCTGGCCGGTGGTGATCTGGTGGATGCCCTCCACGGCAGCCGCCGCAGAGAAGGCCCAGCAGCATCCTGTGCGTAGTAAATGTAGTACGTATACGCGTGTAAGTTTATACTACATAGTACTCTGTATATCGGTATAAGGAACGTGCATGGATGCAATGAGTTGGTACGTACCACACTGCGGTTGCTGGTTCTTTACACCGGTGACTGCGCCTCTGGTCCTCCAGTCAAGGCCCTGCTCGTCCTCGGCGGAGAGGCTGACGTTCTCGTACTTAAATCCCGGTAGCATCTTGGCTCCGGGCGGCGCGGGCGTGAACCCAGTGTGCGTGGCGGCGAACTCCTCGCTGGTCAGGTCCGCGAACTTGTTGATGGCGAGGCGGTACTTCTTGTTGCCGTCGGCGTTGGACCTGTCGACGAGCTGCGAGTTGGCCTTGAACACCTGGAAGCGCCGAGCCTTCTCAGCGTCGTCCTTGTACTTGCGCCCGTGCGTGGCCATCCACTCCTCGTGCCTCGCCTGCATCGCCGCCTCCTCGCCGGCCAACTCACGGGCGGCGAGCACGCTGGATGCTATGCTCATTAGGGTAATGAGCAGCAGCAACAACAAAGGGCTAGTCATCTTCGTCCCTGCCATGTTCTCGAGTGATTTGCGAGTGAGTGGCAGAGCACTATGTGTGGTAACTGTTGGTGCTGAATCTAGCGGGGCGATCGTTTGCTTAAATAGCCGACCAGCAGGCTGGGATTCAGTTAAACGACCCATGTACTCCGTAGCTGAATATTTCCACGCCCGGCGGACACAGCACGGTACAGGTCGACGCTATTTTTTGCCCTCTTGTGTGGAAAAATGGAAAATCCTACGAGACTCCATCGAGTTTGGTATTTTTCTCCGTCCTATATTTGGTCGCTGCAGGATGCACTGGAATACGTACACGACGGTGTGAGTTTGACACTGCTGACCAAAGATTACTTGCAGGCAGAGCTATCGAACCTTCCACATACAGTGCCATCGTCCAAGTTCAGTTTTCCAATTCGAAAAAAAAGTATCAGTTTGCTTGCCAGTAGTACTCGATCGTAGTATCCTAACGTGTGCGTGAGTGCGTCGATCGTATACAGTAAGTGTTTCGAGTTTAGTCGAGCACCAAACACGATCTAGTTGCGTCCGACAAAATCATAATAAATATGCAAATTGCTACATGAACACTACTTGGAAAAGACAAACCATCTCTGAACTTTTTTAACCTAGCAAAATACTACTACCTTCTTCTACGTTATCTTCGAAAATATGTAGTAAATCCACATATATATATTTGTCGCCTATACTACTGCCGTCTCTTACCCAGAGAAATACAACAACCCTTTTACACTGTATCTTTGAAAAAATATATCCGCTCCACCCTCTGCCGTCTCTTTCAGCATGAAGAAATACTATCTGCGAACAAAAACACTTCACTATACGTTGCCTCTTTCAGTGACGATAATTTCTCAACGGTGCAACATTGAGGTAATTTTAGCCTCAAGTTTAGATTCGGCAGTAATTTTTCGCGAGGCGGAAACAACCTATATTTTTCTAGAAAGCAATTCCTCAATAGACATCTTCAACATTGCCGACGTAAACTATGAAACACTTAACTACCTACTATTAATTATTTAACTCCGCGTATTTTTCCGCTAGTCATTTTGCAACAACGCACAAGGGTAGTAATTTTTACACGAACATTCAACCTTAACCGTGGATCTGCACAATAATTACCCGCAAATATTTCGTTAGTTGTGCATAATTCTTGAACGGTGATTCAAAAAAAATCCAACATTCGCTTCCTCTTTTACTCAGGGAAAATAATGGTGCGTTCTTCTACGGTAACATCAAAAAAATATACTTATTTCACAATCGTAACATTTCCACCTGGGATGACCTTCTTCTACTCCATCACCCTGCTTCTTTCGGCCGGAGAAATACTATTATTTCCTTTTGTAGTAACACTGAAAACAAAAGCACTCCACCATCTACCGTCTATTTCACCGACACTTTTGCGGTACTTCAGCAACCCAAATATTTTTTATTTCTACAATATTTTAACCAACGATCTAGAAACAAAAGCACTGAACCATTCGCCGCCTATTTCACTAGCACTTCCGCGACACTTCAGCAACCCAACTATTGTATTATTTTTATAAAATTGTAACCAACGATCTTGATACCAAAGACGCGGTCGATTTTAAGATGTTTTTCTTCAGCTGTTTTTGAAAAGTAATCCCGCACTCTTAAACCTTAAAACGCCATTTTTTCAAAAAGGATACCGCATCATAGACAACATGGGCACGGCGTGGACCGCACCGTAAACTTCCTAGTATCTTTTACACTTAGAGATTTGGCTTGCCATGGGGAGATGCACATGACCAAAAAGATGCATGAAGAGAATCTGCGACCATCGAGCATTTGGTGGGTACACTTGCCGATGCAAGTTTGTGAAGGTTCAAAAGTCACCTGCAAGACCTACCATTAGTGATCGGGCAAGATTGGCTAACGGAGAAGAAGGTTTAGTCATCGGCGGGTGATGTCGGTGGACACAAGGGCATAGCCTCTCCAACGGAAAACAAACATGTGTTTTCGTCCTTTCCTATCTATATTATGTTGTTCTACAAAAATCTATATTATGTTTGTCTTTAATCTTTCTTTATTTGCAATATTGGTTGCCGCACTGTTTGTACAATTTTTACTTCACTAGTAGAAAAAAGGGCTTCCATACCACCCCATTAGTTTCCAAAATATTTGAATCGCGGCTAATGGGGCCTATTGGAGATATGCCCAAGAGGCAATAATAAAAGTGGTTATTATATATCTTTGTGTTTATGATAAATGTTTATATACCATGCTATAATTGTATTAACCGAAATATTGATACATGTGTGTTATGTAAACAACAATGAGTCCCTAGTAAGCCTCTTGTATAACTAGCTTATTGATTAATAGATGATCATAGTTTCATGATCATGAACATTGGATGTTATTAATAACAAGGTTATGTCATTATATGAATGATGTAATGGACACACCAAATTAAGCGTAGCATAAGATCACGTCATTAAGTTATTTGCTATAAGCTTTCAATACATAGTTACCTAGTCCTTTCGACCATGAGATCATGTAAATCACTTATACCGGAAAGGTACTTTGATTACATCAAACGCCACCGCGTAAATGGATGGTTATAAAGGTGGGATTAAGTATCCGGAAAGTATGAGTTGAGGCATATGGATCAACAGTGGGATTTGTCCATCCCGATGACGGATAGATATACTCGGGGCCCTCTCGGTGGAATGTCGTCTAAATAGCTTGCAAGCATATGAATGGTTCATAAGAGACCACATACCACGGTACGAGTAAAGAGTACTTGTCAGGAGACGAGGTTGAACAAGGTATAGAGATACCGATGATCAAACCTCGGACAAGTAAAATATCGCTTGACAAAGGGAATCGGTATCGTATGTGAATGGTTCATTCGATCACTAAGTCATCGTTGAATATGTGGGAGCCATTATGGATCTCCAGATCCCGCTATTGGTTATTGGTCGGAGAGAGGTCTCAACCATGTCTACATAGTTCGCGAACCGTAGGGTGACACACTTAAGGTTTGATGTCGTATTAGTAGATATTGAATATGGAATGAAGTTCGAAGTATTGTTCGGAGTCTCGGATGGGATCCAGGACATCACGAGGAGTTCCGGAATGGTCCGGATAATAAGATTCATATATAGGAAGTCATTTTATAAGTTTGAAAATGATCTGGTGCATTTATGAAAGGTTCTAGAAGGTTCTAGACTGGGACTCCACCAAGGTGGCCGGCCCCCCCCCCCCCCCCTCATGGAAAGGTGGGAATCCCACCTTGGGTAGGTTTCATGTCATTTTATAAGTGGGTTTTACTTATGTGATCTCCGGAGACTCCTTGTCCCACGTGTGTAAAGGTGACAGTGTGTGCACCGTGTGGGTCTCTTAGGCTATATTTCACGTGAATACTTATTCCACTGTTATGAATGGCGTAGTGAAGTGCTTATTTATATCTCTTTATGATTGCAATGTGTTTTGTATCACAATTTATCCATGTGCTACTCTAGTGATGTTATTAAAGTAGTTTATTCCTCTTGCACGGTGTAATGGTGACAGTGTGTGCATCCGTGTTAGTACTTGGCGTAGGCTATGATTATGATCTCTTGTAGATTATGAAGTTAACTATTGCTATGATGGTATTGATGTGATCTATTCCTCCTACATAGTGTGAAGGTGACGAATGTGCATGCTCTGTGTTAGTACTTGGTTTAGTCGTGTTGGTCTTTCATGCACTCTAAGGTTATTTAAATATGAACATTGAATTGTGGAGCTTGTTAACTCCGGCATTGAGGGTTCGTGTAATCCTACGCAATGTGTTCATCATCCAACAAGAGAGTGTAGAGTATGCATTTATCTATTCTGTTATGTGATCAAAGTTGAGAGTGTCCACTAGTGAAAGTCTAATCCCTAGGCCTTGTTCCTAAATATCGCTATCGTTGCTTGTTTCTTGTTTTATCTTGCGTTACTACTGCTGCGTTACTACTCGCTTGTTCATCGTCCCGGGCAAAGCACTTTTCCGGTGTCGTTGCCACTGCTCATACTTATTTATACCACCTCGTATTTCACTATCTCTTCGCCGAACTAGTGCACCTATTAGGTGTGTTGGGGACACAAGAGACTTCTTGCTTTGTGGTTGCGGGGTTGCATGAGAGGGATATCTTTGACCTCTTCCTCCCCGAGATCAATAAACCTTGGGTGATCCACTTAAGGGAAACTTGCTGCCGTTCTACAAACTTCCGCTCTTGGAGGCCCAACACCGTCTACAAGAATAGAAGCTCCCGTAGACATCAAGCTATTTTCTGGCGCCGTTGCCGGGAGGAAAGGTAAAAGGTACTCACACTCCGGATCTCGGCTACTAAGCTATTTTCGCCGTTGTAAGTACTCGAAGCTATTTCCTTTAGATCCACGCAATTGCATCTTTTTGTTTCTTGTTTACACTAGTTTGGCATAATGGACGACAATGAGCTTCTTATTCTATTTCCGATTTAAGACATGGATGGTTTGATGCGAAAATTAAAAAACCTATGGAACCTTATTTGCATGTCGGTAGTAATATTAGTATGAACGCTTTGAACACCATTGTTAATAATGATATAGAAAGTTCTAAGCTTGGGGAAGCTGGTTTTGATGAGCATGATCTTTTTAGTCCCCCAAGCATTGAGGAGAAAATTTACTTTGATGATATTTTGCCTCCTATTTATGATGATTATAATGATAGTAGTCTTTTAGTACCACCTGTTATGGAGGATAAATTTGATTATGATTACAATATGCTTCCTATATTTGATGATAGCTACTTTGTTGAATTTGCTCTCACTATTACTAATAAAATTGATTATGCTTATGTTGGGAGTGGTAATAATTTTATGCATGAGACTCATGATAAGAATGCTTTATGTGATAGTTATATTGTTGAGTTTGCTCATGATGCTACTGAAAGTTATTATGAGAGAGGAAAATATGGTTGTAGAAATTTTCATGTTACTAAAATGCCTCTCTATGTGCTGAAATTTTTGAAGCTACACTTGTTTTATCTTCCTATGCTTGTCACTTTGCTCTTCATGAACTTGTTTATTTACAAGACTCCTATGCATAGGAAGCATGTTAGGCTTAAATTTGTTTTGAATTTGCTTCTTGATGCTCTCTTTTGCCTCATACTCTATTTTTCATGTGAGCATCATTAAAACTGTTGAGCCCATCTTAATGGCTATAAAGAAAGAACTTCTTGGGAGATAACCCATGTGTTATTTTGCTACAGTACTTTGTTTTATATTTGTGTCTTGGAAGTTGTTTACTACTGTAGCAACCTCTCCTTATCTTAGTTTTGTGTTTTGTTGTGCCAAGTAAAGTCTTTGATAGTAAAGTGAATACTAGATTTGGATTACTCACGCAGTTTCAGATTTCTTTGTCAGTCACGAATTTCGACCTGCCTCCCTGTAGGTAGCTCAGAAAATTAAGCCAATTTACGTGCGTGATCCTCAGATATGTACGCAACTTTCATTCAATTTGGGCATTTTCATTTGAGCAAGTCTGGTGCCTCAATAAAATCCATCTTTACGGACTGTTCTGTTTTGACAGATTCTGCCTTTTATTTCGCATTGCCTCTTTTGCTTTGTTGGATGAATTTCTTTGATCCATTAATGTCCAGTAGCTTTATGCAATGTCCGGAAGTGTTAAGAATGATTGTGTCACCTCTGAACATGTTAATTTTTATTGTGCACTAACCCTCTAATGAGTTGTTTCGAGTTTGGTGTGGAGGAAGTTTTCAAGGATCAAGAGAGGAGTATGATACAACATGATCAAGGAGAGTGAAAGCTCTAAGCTCGGGGATGCCCGGTGGTTCACCCCTGCATATTCTAAGAAGACTCAAGCGTCTAAGCTTGGGGATGCCCAAGGCATCCCCTTCTTCATCGACAACATTATCGGGTTCCTCCCCTGAAACTATATTTTTATTCGGCCACATCTTATGTACTTTGCTTGGAGCGTCGGTTTGTTTTTGTTTTTGTTTTGTTTGAATAAAATGGATCCTAGCATTCATTGTATGGGAGAGAGACACGCTCCGCTGTAGCATATGGACAAGTATGTCCTTAGGCTCTACTCATAGTATTCATGGCGAAGTTTCTTCTTCGTTAATGTGTTATATGGTTGGAATTGGAAAATGATACATGTAGTAAATTGCTAAAATGTCTTGAATAATTTGATACTTGGAAATTGTTGTGCTCATGTTTAAGCTCTTGCATCATATACTTTGTACCCATTAATGAAGAAATACATAGAGCTTGCTAAAATTTGGTTTGCATAATTGGTCTCTCTAAGGTCTAGATAATTTCTAGTATTGAGTTTTGAACAACAAGGAAGACGGTGTAGAGTCTTATAATGTTTACAATATGTCTTTTATGTGAGTTTTGCTGCACCGTTCATCCTTGTGTTTGTTTCAAAAAACCTTGCTAGCCTAAACCTTATATCGAGAGGGAATACTTCTCATGCATCCAAAATCCTTGAGCCAACCACTATGCCATTTGTGTCCACCATACCTACCTACTACATGGTATTTCTCCGCCATTCCAAAGTAAATTGCTTGAGTGCTACCTTTAAATTTCCATTATTCACCTTTGCAATATATAGCTCATGGGACAAATAGCTTAAAAACTATTGTGGTATTGAATATGTACTTATGCACTTTATCTCTTATTAAGTTGCTTGTTGTGCGATAACCATGTTTCTGGGGACGCCATCAACTATTCTTTGTTGAATATCATGTGAGTTGCTATGCATGTCCGTCTTGTCTGAAGTAAGAGAGGTCTACCACCTTAATGGTTGGAGCATGCATATTGTTAGAGAAGAACATTGGGCCGCTAACTAAAGCCATGATCCATGGTGGAAGTTTCGAGTTTTGGACATATATCCTCAATCTCATATGAGAATAATAATTGTTGCCACATGCTTATGCATTAAAGAGGAGTCCATTATCTGTTGTCCATGTTGTCCCGGTATGGATGTCTAAGTTGAGAATAATCAAAAGCGAGAAATCCAAAATGCGAGCTTTCTCCTTAGACCTTTGTACGAGGCGGCATGGAGGTACCCCATTGTGACACTTGGTTAAAACATGTGTATTGCGATGATCCGGTAGTCCAAGCTAATTAGGACAAGGTGCGGGCACTATTAGTATACTATGCATGAGGCTTGCAACTTGTAAGATATAATTTACATAACTCATATGCTTTATTACTACCGTTGACAAAATTGTTTCATGTTTTCAAAATAAAATCTCTAGCACAAATATAGCAATCGATGCTTTCCTCTTTGAAGGACCATTCTTTTTTACTTTTATGTTGAGTCAGTTCACCTATTTCTCTCCACCTCAAGAAGCAAACACTTGTGTGAACTGTGCATTGATTCCTACATACTTGCATATTGCATTTGTTATATTACTCTATGTTGACAATTATCCATGAGATATACATGTTACAAGTTGAAAGCAACTGCTGAAACTTAATCTTGCTTTGTGTTGCTTCAATACCTTTACTTTGATTTATTGCTTTATGAGTTAACTCTTATGCAAGACTTATTGATGCTTGTCTTGAAGTACTATTCATGAAAAGTCTTTGCTTTATGATTCACTTGTTTACTCATGTCATTACCATTGTTTTGATCGCTGCATTCATTACATATGTTTACAAATAGTATGATCAAGGTTGTGATGGCATGTCACTTCAGAAATTATCTTTGTTATCGTTTTACCTGCTCGGGACGAGCGAAACTAAGCTTGGGGATGCCGATACGTCTCCGACGTATCGATAATTTCTTATGTTCTATGCCACATTATTGATGATATCTACATGTTTTATGCACACTTTATGTCATATTCGTGCATTTTACGGAACTAACCTATTAACAAGATGCCGAAGTGCCGGTTCTGTTTTCTCGCTGTTTTTGGTTTCGGAAATCCTAGTAAAGAAATATTCTCGGAATTGGACGAAATCAACGCCCAGGTTCCTATTTTGCCCGGAAGCATCCAGAACACCCGAGAGCCGCCAGAGAGGGGGCACAGGCCCACCAAACCATAGGCCGGCGCGGCCTGGGGGTGGCCCGCGCACCCCTATGGTGTCGTCGCCCCTTCGACCTTCTGACGCCGCCTCTTCGCCTATATAAAGGTCCCAGACCTAAAACCTCGATACGGAAAAGCCACGGTACGAGAAACCTTCCAGAGCCGCCGCCATCGCGAAGCCAAGATCCGGGGGACAGGAGTCTCCGTTCCGGCACGCCGCCGGGACGGGGAAGTGCCCCCGGAAGGCTCCTCCATCGACACCACCGCCATCTTCATCAACAGCTCGCTTGTCTCCCATGAGGAGGAGTAGTTCTCCATCGAGGCTCGGGGCTGTACCGGTAGCTATGTGGTTCATCTCTCTCCTATGTACTTCAATACAATAATCTCATGAGCTGCCTTACATGATTGAGATTCATATGATGATGCTTGTAATCTAGATGTCATTATGCTAGTCAAGTGGGTTTTACTTATGTGATCTCCGGAGACTCCTTGTCCCACGTGTGTAAAGGTGACAGTGTGTGCACCGTGTGGGTCTCTTAGGCTATATTTCACGGAATACTTATTCACCGTTATGAATGGCGTAGTGAAGTGCTTATTTATATCTCGTTTATGATTGCAATGTGTTTTGTATCACAATTTATCCATGTGCTACTCTAGTGATGTTATTAAAGTAGTTTATTCCTCCCGCACGGTGTAATGGTGACGAGTGTGTGCATCCGTGTTAGTACTTGGCGTAGGCTATGATTATGATCTCTTGTAGATTATGAAGTTAACTATTGCTATGATGGTATTGATGTGATCTATTTCTCCTACATAGTGTGAAGGTGACAGTGTGCATGCTCGTGTTAGTACTTGGTTTAGTCGTGTTGGTCTTTCATGCACTCTAAGGTTATTTAAATATGAACATTGAATTGTGGAGCTTGTTAACTCCGGCATTGAGGGTTCGTGTAATCCTACGCAATGTGTTCATCATCCAACAAGAGAGTGTAGAGTATGCATTTATCTATTCTGTTATGTGATCAAAGTTGAGAGTGTCCACTAGTGAAAGTCTAATCCCTAGGCCTTGTTCCTAAATATCGCTATCGCTTGCTTGTTTACTTTTTTACTGCGTTACTACGCTTGTTTACTTGTCTCGGGCAAAGCACTTTTCGGTGCCGTTGCCACTGCTCATACTTATTTATACCACATGTATTTCACTATCTCTTCGCCGAACTAGTGCACCTATTAGGTGTGTTGGGGACACAAGAGACTTCTTGCTTTGTGGTTGCGAGGTTGCATGAGAGGGATATCTTTGACCTCTTCCTCCCTGAGATCGATAAACCTTGGGTGATCCACTTAAGGGAAACTTGCTGCTGTTCTACAAACCTCTGCTCTTGGAGGCCCAACACTGTCTACAAGAATAGAAGCTCCCGTAGACATCACCCCTCCTCCACCTCATCTCCCGCATACGCTTAGCGAAGCTCCGCCGGAGATCTTCATCGACACCACCACCACGCCGTCGTGCTGCCGGGATTCCAAGGAGGATCTACTACTTCCGCTGCCCGCTGGAACAGGGAGAAGGACGTCGTCTTCATCAACACCGAACGTGTGACCGAGTACGGAGGTGCTGCCCGATTGTGGCACCGTCAAGATCTTCTACGCGCTTTTGAAAGCGGCAAGTGATCATCTTTTGCACCAACGAGATCTAATCTCGTATGCTTTGGAAATATTCAAGGGCTAGTCTCGTTCATCCCCTTGTTGCTACCATCTTCTAGATTGCATCTTGGCTTGGATTGCGTTCTCGCGGTAGGAAATTTTTTGTTTTCTATGCTACGAATCCCATCAGTAGTATCAGAGCCGTGTTTATGCATAGATTGGTTGCACGTGTAGAACACAATTGTTTTGTGGGCGTTGATGCTTTGTTGTCTTTAGTTTGAGTACTTTGCATCTTTGTGGCATAGTGGGATGAAGCTGCTCGGGCTAACTTTACATGACCGCGTTCATGAGATTTGCTCCACGCTCGACATGCAACTAGTATTGCATAAGTGGCTTTGCGGGTGTCTCGTCTCTCCTACTATAGTGAAGATTCAATTTACTCTTCTATTGACAACACTAGTATCACCGTTGTGGTTCATGTTCGTAGGTAGATTAGATCTTACTCGAAAACCCTAAACCACGTAAAATATGCAAACCAAATTAGAGACGTCTAACTTGTTTTTGCAGGGTTTGGTGATGTGATATGGCCATAATGTGATGATGAATATGTATGAGATGATCATTATTGTATTGTGGCAACCGGCAGGAGCCTTATGGTTATCTTTAAATTTCATGTTGAGTAGTATTTCAAAGAAGTTGTAATAGTTGCTACATGGGAGAACAATCATGAAGACAACGCCATTGACCTTGACGCTACACCGACGATGATGGAGATCATGCCCGTTGATGATGGAGATCATGTCCGTGCTTTGGAGATGAAGATCAAAGGCGCAAAGACAAAGGGGGCATATCATATCACATATGAATTGCATGTGATGTTAATCCTTTTTATGCATCTTATTTTGCTTAGATCGCGACGGTAGCATTATAAGATGATCCCTCTCACTAAAATATCAAGATAATAAAGTGTTCATCCTTAGTAGCACCGTTGCCAAGATTTGTCGTTTCGAAGCATCTCGTGATGATCGGGTGTGATAGATTCAACAAGTGCATACAACGGGTGCAAGCCAGTTTTGCACACGCGGATACTAAGGTTGCCTTGACGAGACTAGCATGTACAGGCATGGTCTCGGAACACGTGATACCGAAAGGTAGAGCATGAATCATATGATTGATATGATGAACACTTTGAGTGTTCGCCATTGAAGTTACATCTTGTCTCGTGATGATCGGACTTGGTGTGGTGGATTTGGTTCGTGTGATCACTAAGACAACTCGAGGATATTGTTTTGAGTGGGAGTTCACCTAGTTTTTAATTTTGTTGAATTAAAATTTGAACTCAATTTTTCATAAACTTAGTCTAAACTATTGCAAATATATGTTGTAGATCATGGCGTCCCCAATCAATTTTAACCAGTTCCTAGAGAAAGAAAAGCTTAAGAGCAACGGTAGCAACTTCACCGATCGGTTCCGTCATGTGAGGATTTTCCTCGTTGGTGGAAACCTGCAATATGTGCTTGATGCACCGGTAGGTGACCCTCCTGCAGAAACTGAAACCGATGAAGTAAAGAATGTTTACGCGACTCGGAAAACTCGGTACTCTCAAGTTCAGTGTGCCATCCTATGCAGTTTGGAAGCCGATCTTCAAAAACGTTTTGAGCACCACGATCCTCATGAGTTGGTCAATGAGCTGAAAGCTATCTTTGAAACTCATGTGGCCGTGGAATGCTATGAAGCATCGAAACATTTCTTCAGTTGCATGATGGAAGAAGGCAGCTCCGTTAGTGAGCACATGCTCGCCATGACCGGGCATGCGAAGAAACTCAGTGACTTGGGAATAGTGATTCCTAACGGATCGTGGATTAATCGTGTTCTTCAATCACTCGCCACCTAGTTACAAGAATTTTGTGATGAACTACAATATGCGGAACATGAACAAAGAGTTACACGAACTCTTCGCCATGTTGAAATCTGCTGAGATTGAGATAAAGAAAGAGCACCAAGTGTTGATGGTCAACAAGACCTCCAGTTCAAGAAACGGGGCAAGTCTAAAGGCAAATTCAAGAAGGGTGGCAAGAAAGCTGCCACGCCTCTCGTGAAACCTAAGAGCGGCCCTAAGCCCGATGCTTGAGTGCTATTACCGCAAGGAGAAGGGACACTGGAAGCGTAATTGCTCCAAGTATTTGGCTGATCCGAAGAGCGGCCTTGTCAAGAAGAAGAAAGGTATATACGATATACATGTTATAGATGTTTATCTTACTTGGTTCTCGTACTAGTACCTGGGTATTTGATACTGGTTCGGTTGCTCATATTTTTAACTCGAAACAGGAACTACGGAATAAACGAAGACTATTGAAGGATGAAGTGACGATGCGCGTTGGAAATGGATCCAAGGTCGATGTGATCGCTGTCGGCACACTCCCTCTACATCTACCTTCGGGATTAGTTTTAAACCTCAATAATTGTTATTTTGTACCCGCGTTGAGCATGAACATTATATCTAGATCTTGTTTAATGCAAGACGGTTATTCATTCAAGTCTGAGAATAATGGTTGTTCTATTTTTATGAATAATATCTTTTATGGTCAAGCACCTGAAAAGAATGGTTTATTTCTATTAAATCTCGATAGTAGTGATACACATGTTCATAACATTGATGCTAAGCGAATTAAATTGAATGATAATTCTACTTATATGTGGCACTGTCGTCTTGGTCATATTGGAGTGAAACGCATGAAGAAACTCCATACCGATGGATTACTTGAATCACTTGACTTTGAGTCACTTGATAGATGCGAAGCATGTCTAATGGGAAAAATGACTAAGACTCCATTCTCTGGTATTATGGAGCGAGCTACAGACTTATTGGAAATCATACATACCGATGTATGCGGACCAATGAGTGTAGCCTCGCGCGGTGGTTATCGTTATGTTCTAACCTTCACAGATGATCTGAGTAGATATGGGTATATCTATTTCATGAAACATAAATCCGAAACTTTCGAGAAGTTTAAGGAATTCCAAAGTGAAGTAGAAAATCAACGTAACAAGAATTAAATTTCTACGATCTGATCGCGGAGGTGAATATCTGAGTTATGAGTTTAGCATGCATTTAAAGAAATGCGGAATACTTTCACAATTGACACTGCCGGGAACACCACAACAAAATGGTGTGTCCGAACGTCGTAATCGAACTCTCTTAGATATGGTTCGTTCTATGATGTATCTTACTGATTTGCCGTTATCATTTTGGAGTTATGCATTAGAGACAGCTGCATTCAATTTAAATAGGGCACCATCTAAATCCGTTGAAACGACACCGTATGAATTATGGTTTAATAAGAAACCTAAGCTGTCGTTCCTAAAAGTTTGGGGTTGCGAAGCCTATGTAAAAAGTTACAACCGGACAAGCTAGAACCCAAAGCGGAGAAATGCATCTTCATAGGATACCCTAAGGAAACTATAGGGTACACTTTCTATCACAGATCCGAAGGCAAAATCTTTGTTGCTAAGAACGGAACCTTTCTTGAGAAAGAATTTCTCACTAAAGAAGCGACTGGAAGAAAAGTAGAACTCGACGAGATTACTGAATCTTCTCTCATTGATCAAAGTAGCGCAGTACCGGAAGTTGTTCCTGTACCGCCTGCACCGGTAACAGAGGAAGCTAATGATAATGATCATGAAACTTCGAACGAGATAACTACTGAACCTCGCAGATCGACAAGGGAACGTGTCACTCCTGATTGGTATGATTCTTGTCTAAATGTCATGATTGTGGACAACAATAATGAAGACCCTGCGACGTATGAAGAAGCGATGATGAGCCCAGATTCCAACAAATGGCAAGAAGCCATGAAATCCGAAATGGGATCCATGTATGATAACAAAGTGTGGACTTTGGTAGACTTACCTGATAGCCGCAAGGCTGTCGAGAATAAATGGATCTTCAAAATAAAAACATATGCTGATGGTAATATTACTGTCTATAAAGCTCGACTTGTCGCAAAGGGTTTTCGACAAATTCAAGGTGTTGACTACGATGAGACTTTCTCACCTGTAGCGAAGCTAAAGTCTGTGAGGTTTTTGTTAGCAATAGCTGCATTTTTCGATTATGAGATTTGGCAGATGGATGTCAAAACGGCGTTCCTTAATGGAGACATTGAGGAAGAGTTGTATATGGTACAACCCAAAGGTTTTGTCGATCCTAAAAATGCTGACAAGGTGTGCAAACTTCAGCGTTCAATTTATGGATCTGAAGCAAGCATCCAGAAGTTGGAACCGACGCTTTGATAAGGTGATCAAAGACTTCGGGTTTATACGGTGTCATGGAGAGGCTCGTATTTACAAGAAAGTGAGTGGGAGCTCGTAGCATTCACGATATTATATGTAGATGACATATTATTGATTGGGAATGATATAGAACTATTAAGCAGTGTAAAAGGTTATTTGAATAATAGTTTTTCAATGAAAGACCTTGGTGAAGCATCGTACATTTTAGGCATCAAGATTTATGACTCCGCCTGAGTGATGCTACTTTTTCTCTTCTGTAATAAGTTACCCTTGCATCGGAATGTTTGGATGCTTTGTTTATAAGTTTTATTCGACACTTGAAACTATTTTCGAAGGATTTTTGTAAAGTGAATGTTTTGTTTGGAGGCGATACATTTGCCACTTTTGACAAAAATATCAACACCTCACAAATTGTCTTCAAAGGTCGGTGGTGGTTTGTCGCCTAATCTGCAAATCTCGATGCACTAGTCTTTTTGACATCGGTATTGTGATGCCTTTTATGAAAGATATCGGGAGCAAAAAAATGATTGATCAGCTCATGTAGCGGGTCCGATGAGCCCGGAGTAATCACAACCTTGCTACAATCGATGATGTATGTTTTTTAGTGGTAACCCCCGAGTAAATCGAGGAAACTATACCCGTCATTGACTCCGTTGCTCTTGAGTACCTCCATTGTTTTATGTACCGGTGTGGGCCTTCCATAAGTTTTTTTATCCTTGCCATTAGCAACACTCGCATGTTCCCTGAGGCTTTGGCATAAGATGATGTGTATTGTTTTTTATAGAACCCTTTGACTAATCAACCTTTGCAGCACTCGCATGTTCCATGAGGCTTAGGCGATAGTTTTGGGCATAATCAGCACATGCGATTCCTAATATTTTTTATCATGTTCGTTTACTGCGCTTTATGTCTCAAAGTTGACGCTCGCATTATTGTGCGAGAAGGAAAGATTTCAGAAAATTGTTCGGGTGTCCCGAAGAAATTAAAGGATCATACGAACAAAACTTGAACCTTTATTAATAAGTCTATGACGATAATATAAGCTAGTATGGCTATGGCTTAAGTAAGCCTTATTGACAGTCAAATCCTATGAAGATAAAGATGTATGCTGCCACTTGTCTCCTTAAGTAAGAGAAGGGTCCTTCTTCTCTTGATCCTTGCTTGCCAAGGTGCCGATAGTTTTCGAAGCGCCAGCGATTGCTAGGGCAGTGCCGATAGTTTCTGTAGGAACGCTGGCAATTGCTGCCAAAGAATTAGCACCTTCTTCTAAAGCTTTGTTTTCTGTTTTTGTAACCTAAATAGTTGCTACTGCAGAACCATCCGGTTGTTTCTTCGTCTTCTTGCCGCTATCAACCTCCTTAAGCTTGGAATCTTGAATAGTCAACTGCTTAGAGTGAAAATCGCACTACAAGAGATCTGATATACTGTGACGAAAATCCTCATGACGGTGACCCGTAACGTCATAGAATATCATAACGTGTGACGTTTTACCTCTAGCGTCATGGATTCCAAAAGTCCGTGACGACCGCACAATCACCGTCACACATTAGCATATTCTGTGACGATCTCGATAGCTTCCATGACGAGCATGGACGGGTCACAAAAAAGTTGCAATTGGTATACTAGCTAGCGAGAGAACCGTCGAGGCTGGATCCACATGCCAAGGAGGAATTCAGGGACATCAACAATGTATACAACTAGACCAACATGGGATCCTTCATATGGAACCCATAAATTTTGTTTTATTTTCATTTTTTATATCGTAGTACATGTCACTTGCTCTCCTCGCACACCTATTTTAAGCATAACTCCCCCCATATACTATGCGTCGAAGAGAACATATAACATTTTTTCCAATTGGGATACTAGAAGAAAAAAAGACTATATGTTAAAACATACACGGAGTGAAGTCTTATGTGAGATGGAGGCGGCCTCGCAATGCTATTGGTTTCAAGATTCTTCCTTTCATCTAAATATCATCTTTTAGAGAAAATACACAAATATGATGACCGTTTCTCCCAAGTGCTATCTTATGTGACAGTGTGGCACCTACATGGCCTCTTTACTTTTACAACAATCGCCAAGCACTAAAACTGTAGGGTCAATTATAAGATTTTAATCGTGCTATTTAAACCATCGCCAAACAAATGTACTTTCAACATCAATTTGCATATGGATCCGGATCAAGATGATGAAAATTTAACTTCATTTATCTTAATGAAATGAAAAAAATAAAATACTTTTTTGGGACCATGCAAATACTTTACGCCTTTCGGGTTTACTGGTTGGACCTTTGGACTTTCAGTTTTTATACGAATTAGTTATTTTCTGCTTTAAATTACATACAATGAACGAAAAAATTCAGTCTACCGAAATATCAATTCCCTCCTGTTTTCTCCAAAAAAAAAAAATCTTCCAATTTCCCCCCAAAACATCCTTTTCCCTCCAACAAACACATATTTCCCTCCATTTTTTCATTTTTTCGGCCGTAGCTAGCCTAGAGGCCCATCGGTCAGTTCCATTCCCCACAATCTTATCCTGCACGGAGTCATCCACTCTCCATTTTCCTGCTCCTCTTCCGCCGCTTCTCGTCATTGTCCAGATCGGTGGAGCCCTCCGATTCAACCGCCCCAACCTGCTGCATCGCAGCGGCCGCCGGCCTCCCCTCCGATCCACCTCGCTGCTGCGTTGCCGCTGGCCTCACCTACGAACAACCCCGCGCCAACCTGCTGCATCTCCGCCGCCGGCCTAACCTGCGGAATCGAAACCGCCCGACTAACCTGCAACGTTATTCTCCGCGCCCCTTCCTGATGCCGTCCTCAGATTCCACAGCTGGTCTGAACGCCTCTTCCTCTCTTGATTCAGTTCTAAAATAAGATAGCAGTTTTTCCCTTTGGTGGCTGGATTTGGAAGTTAAAATCAGTATTAGCTGTTTCTTGGTTTTCTATTTCGAAAATCAGAGCTTCACATGTAACTTGCAGAGATATGTTTATGTATTTTTGTTTCATGAATGGCATGATCAAATATACAGAGGCGAAATGCTTTATATGACAGACAACATGATAAAATTCTACAGTGGTATAGTGAAGAAAAATACTATGGACTGTTGTTTCAAAAAAGCTACATCTTATTATTAGAGTCAATTGCATGGTTCCTAGTGCAAAACTTCTCTTTGTTTCGCTACCACTTTTGGCACTTCTCCCACTGCTCAATTCTTGACAACGGTATAAAATAGTGATATGGATATGACAATCAGCTGACCATAACATGCTAGTCCTGCTCTATGACGTATCATTGTAGAGTAGCTAATTCCTTTTATTCAGAAACCTGTATTGGTACTCGAGCAGATTGGAGAAACCATTTGCAGGCACGAAGTCTGTAGAAAAAAACAAGACTTTTAGCAGGTATTCTGCTCTGTTGACGCACACATACTAGAATACATCATCACCAGGTACTTTCCTTAGCTAATTCCTTCTCAGTCAATCCATTATTTTTTGTTTGTCTTACATTCGAATAGCAATATTGAGATGTCCGTTGGTTATAGGAATTATGCAGAGAAGTAGAACAAGTATCTACCTTATTACCTAATCTCAACGTGACTTCTATTAGATTACCTACAGTGTGTTCTTTTACAGAGAGTAGCTCATATTTTAACTGAGAATTGCGTCTGTAATTCCATGCTCTCTGTATTTTAAGTAGTTTGGTTCAGAGTTTTATTCAAATCAACGTAGAGTCAAGCATGCTATCATATAAATCTAATCGCTATACGGTCAGAATGCAAATGACAAACAGATGTGCAAAGGTTAGGATGGTGGGAGTGCCTCCGAATATGAGCCCAATGATGATGGGGAGGCTGATGATGCCGATGAGGTATCTGGGGAGAATAGAAGCAGTAGCCAGCTCTACATATGTCGAAGAAAAGGTACTATGTCCTAATGTCATACATAGTAGATAATGCCTTTCTTTCTAACATGTTCATGAATATTTTAGATAATGTCATACATAGTAAATAATGCAGATGAGATTTTCCGATTAATGGTTTCCTTTCTTTCGGGTGGGTGTTGCTGAGTTCATTAACATTTTAAAGGAAAAAAGAGAGCAGGAATAGTCATTTTTAAGTCTATCAAAACAGAGTATCTATTGACTAATTATTCTTGACAGGTTTGTAAGCACACAAAAATTATGCATTGTTTCTCAAATCTTATAATCATATTTAGCTAACTAAAAGCAAGTGAATCATCTGCTCTTGTCAAGTGACCTTTTGTTTTGCAGTCATACGTGTTGCACACAAGACTGTAGTATACATATGTTAACTAGCTGAATAGAGACACACATCTCTACTTATTTGTTTGCTAGCATAGAATCAGTGTGACTATGTTAATGAGTGTTGTGTGCACACGATTGTCTAAAAGAATTTTGGAGTTCAGAACTGAAGTGAACTATGCGATCTCTGAAAATTATAGTGCAATCTAAAAGTTAGAACTGCTATAGCAGTGCTCTGTTTATGATCATCTTGTTGTGTGCTTGAGTCATGCTGTTATTAGAGTAGAAAGTTAAGGAGTTAACTTGTTTAGTACAAGTGCAGATCTGTACATAGTAGTCAAATAGTTTCAAATTTAAGTTCGCCAACGCGCCTTGACTTGGCCCCAAACTGAACAGCCTTGCCAGTACAGCACAGAACGCCTTCATATCAGGGAGAACACTTCACGACAACTTTGTTCTAGTCAAGAATTCTGCACGCTTGCTACACCAGCTCGGGGCTCCGCGGATTCTGCTCAAGCTTGACTTGGCGCCTGCGTTTGTCTCCCTCTCTTGGCCCTTCCTCTTCGAGGTGCTGCGGCAATATGGTTTCAGCGAGAAGTTCCTTGGATGGCTTGCTATCTTGCTGGTTGTTGCTATGTTGTGGCTGTTTGCTATGCGGCTGGTTGTTTCCGTGCTTCTGGCTGCTTGTTGTATTGCCTGGCTGTTTATGTGCTAGTGGAGCTACTTGATGACTTGTTGGTTATTTGCTCCATGAAAGACTATATTTTGTAAGTTTTTACGGCTCTTACAATGCTTTTGTAAGTTGAATGTATCGCCTTTATCTAACTTGACCAACGATGCTTTTTCTTCTATAGACTTGCTAGGAAACTACAAGCACAACCAGAAGATGAGCACCTTAGTATCTGGTACACACAGATTGTGGCTGAAATTCCATAGGAGCACATTTCCTCAAGCACCATTCTTTCTAACATGGGGTACCAATAAGACCTAGGAGGTCTAGGACACCAGCTATTGCAGAACGCATCCCAGAGTTGGAAGAAAAAGTTGAACAACAGAAGAGCGGCAATAGAGGCAAATGTGATGTACCAACAACTTAGAGAGTTAAAATGCAATAGGATGCACTTGAATAGATGTAAAGGAAGCGATAAGAACTGTCAGCTACGAAGAAGAGCTAAGAAGCATATGAAAAGAAGCAAGATGAACACCACAACTTTATCAGCTTCCTCGCAGGGAAACATGCAACTCAAAACTACGGACCATAGTTGATGGTGCTATTCTAACATGAACTTAGTTTGCTTGTTTCCAGTGATGTCAATTTTCTAGTGCAACCTATTCAGTTATGTACCATGATATTTGGTGACTAAGATATATATTGAGATTTTAATGGTAATTGATTATATTTGTCATATGTATTCAAAATTAATTTTAATTCACAATCTAATGTATATTATATTAAAAAATTATTAATTAATATTACATACAAAAGCAACTCTAGAAATAATACTTATTTATTGCAAAAATAATTATGAAATTATATAAGGAATAAATATTTATTTTCGGGAAAAATAAAAAATGCATAAATACCAATATTTTCTAATTTAAATAAATAACATAATTCACATCTGTGACGCTCATCAGTGACGTTTCCAGCCATTGGATGCCATCCTAGGTGCTGACATCACACATGACATCATCTATACCCAGTGACGTTTTTTCGCGCGCCGCGTCACGAGAGAGTAATCTGTGACGGGGATTCCGTGACGATGCTTGTGACGCTCAAACTACGTCACAGAGGGGTCTTCCATGACGTTTATTGCTATTGCATGACGTTTTGAGCTCGTCACAGTATATCAGATCTCTTGTAGTGTCGGCAGATTTTTCTTCGTTTTTTACCCCAAACTTAGCAGCGATCTTCTGGAACTCCCGATCACAATGATCCGAACGAGAGAAACTTCCATGAACCGTAATATTGGTCCTATTGTTGCCTGGCATATTAAGTTTCAAGTACGCGTAGTGCGGTATGGCCATAAATTTAGCGTAAGCTGGCCTTCCCAAGATAGCGTGGTACTGTGATTCCCAATTCACTACCTCGAATTCGATCCTTTCCTTCCTGAAATTGTGAGGTTTCCCGGAGATTACATTCAATGAGATTCTACTGAGAGGGTACGCTGGTGAAGTTGGGATAATGCCATGGAAACATGTATTAGATTCTTGCAACATGTCGATGGTAATGCTCATATTTTTAACTGTGCTTGCGAATATCAGATTCAATCCGCTTCCACCATCCATAAATACTTTGCTCATATTGAATCCTCTAATCTGTGCTTCGACTACCAAGGCTACATGACCCGACCTTGGGACAGATATCGGGTAGTCGGCCCTGCTGAACAAGATGCTCTGTGCAGACCAATCGATGTATTCTGGGACGTTAGCCATAGTGCTCTCTGCAAGGTTTATCTCTTGTGTGAAATTCTTCATTTCTCTCCTAGATACGCCAGTTTTATGGTTCATACTCATCTGTCCTCGGGGTGGAGGAAAAGCATCATTAGAGGCACGGTTTTGAACTAGCTGATTTTGATGCTGAGGTGGAGGCGGTGGGTTCGGGAGCTATGCCTGCCCCTTCCCCGGCTCGTAGAACTTCTGAATATCCAGGAACTGTCGACAGTCCCTGAGGAGATGGCTTGATTTTTGGTGTTATCCTTCGGGTCGAAGTACGAGTGTATGTAACAAGGAGCGTTCAACTGCTCGGCAAAAGGTAGCTCCGGGACCCGAGGTGGCCGTTCCCTGTAGGTGCCATGATTTCCTCGAGAACCGCTTCCGTTTCCATCAGGACGATCGTCACGCTTGTCCCGGCGCTGATCATCGTACCGATCATCGCGTCGGTCAGAGTATCCTGCAGCTAAAATATTGGTGTCTTCATACTCCGGGAAAAGAGTCGATGGATTTATAAAACCCGGTAAAACGAAATAGGGTTTGAAAATTTATAGTGACATCATAACGATATAAACATAAAACTTCTTTGCATCGGCTCTCAACTACCGTGCCCCGCTGGATGCACTGGCCTTCTGATGCAACTATTCTTGGGGATCCCCAGGTCTGCCTGGTGCAGCGACGGTGAATTAGATCAGTGCATGTCGCGGTGCTCTAGGCTTGGTGTTTTGGTCGTTGTGGATGGAGACCGGTGAGGTGTGGTGGAGCTGAACATATGGTTGGAACGAAGCCTAGCGTGGTGGATGGGAGGAGTAGGTGGCTAGGACGGCGCTGGTGCTGCTAATTTGTACGGGAGGAGCAGGGTACACGGCGGCGCCAATGGCTGCTCCGTAGCGAAGCACGAGCTTTTTCCTAGTGAATAACTCAAATATGAAGTACTGTATAACCATTAAATTTATTAATACATCAACAATTAATTTCCGCAATACAAATTGCTCAAGGATATCGCTGCCTAATTCGCAGCGATGAAAAAGAAAGAAAAACAGACAAAAGAGTTACTTTCTACAAGTTTATACAGTACTACTAATTTTCGCGCGCGCAACATGTTGCGCGTCGACCATCTAACGGTCTGCTGATCCGCCTTCCCTGTGACTCGTCGGAACTGCTGCTCGTCCTAGAGATGGAGCCGGAATCGTCGGAGTAGGCTCCGGTTCTCGAACTGGAATTGAAATTTGGGATGGAGAGGACGAGCTCCTTGACGTCTGTTCTGGACGACCGGAGGTGCGCAAGGATCTTGCTGAACTTGGGCTTCCGCCGCGTGATGGCGATGGACACGTCGTTGGGGAAAAGGTCCCCTGTCACGAAGGCGTGGTACACGGTGGTGGCAAGCACGCCGGTGACCGTGACGGCGGCGAGCACCGACAGCCCCACCGCCAGCGTCCGCGTTACCATGTTGTCCACCTCCGACGCGTACAGCACCGTGGCCAGCGCAACGCTGGTCATCGGGAATGTGTATGCCCACCAGGCCAGAGAGAACCTGAAGCCCCGGAATAGGTTGACGCGAACCACCAGCGACGCGTAGAGGAACATCGCGACGAAGTAGGCGAGCTTGGCGCCGCTGTTGAACTCGCCGGAGATCCTGGCCCAGGCCATGGACGCGACGCTCGGCGCGGCGACGAAGAGGAAGAACACCGGGTGCAGCTCCTTGGGCAGCTGCACGTTGGTGGGGAGCCGCTGGTAGAGGGTGACGAAGAGCACGGTGTAGTGCGCTAGCCCGACAGCGAAGAAGAAGATGGGAAGCTCCCGGAGGCCCATCCTGGCGCCGAGCAGCGCGCCCACGAAGTTGCCCACGACGGCGAGGTGGTTCGACGGGTTGGCCACCTTAGACAGGCGCCGCTCGCCCGAGGACATCCACTGGCCGTAGATCTTGAGGTCGAGGAAGAGGATGGGCACCATGAGGAAGTACCACACGACGTGGTGGATCTCGCCCACGGGCCGGGGCACGCCCTTGACGAGGAAGAGGCAGGCGATCCATGGCGCGAAGAAGAAGTTGACGCGCACCGGGTGGTGGAACTCGCGGCGGACGGCCTCGAAGTAGAAGACGACCTTGAGGAGGTAGGTGACGAAGACGAGTAGGGTGAGCGCGACGGAGACCCCCCAGAAGACGTGGTTGGCGATGGGGTGGACGCGGAGGAACGCCGTGGAGGGCTCCGTCTCGAGGGTCTTCCACAGCATCGCCTGGCTGCTCACGCCTAGGCACATCCCAAAGGCGCTGATCGGGAACCGGAGCAGGAACGGCCACAACTCGTCTTTCGGAAGTACCACCACCTCCGTCGACTGCAGGCGCACGTACAACCGGTGTTAGAAACGATGAGTAGTCGACAACGGTGCATGGGGTGTGTTGGCAGGAAAAGGTAGTAATAATGTATGTAATGGTTATGTGGTACGTACACGAAGGGTCTCGAGCTCGGGGCCTTCGAGGGCGGCGAAGTAACGGTCGGCGGTGGGGATGTCGTTGTCCTCGTCGGTGTCCTCCTCAGAGATATTGGACGAGGCGCCGTGGCCGTGCTCGACGTCTGCCGCGTCTGGTGCCGGGTCCCACGGTACGACCCCACGGAGTGCGGAGAGCTGGCGCTCGAGGCGGCCGGAGAAGGTCTTGAAGTGGTCGAACCGCCGGTCCCGCTCTCGCGTGCTGTCACTCCGCGTCACCGCCGGCGCCTCGCCACCCGCGCCTTTGGCCACCTCGGACGGCGGCGGCTCCGCGGGATGGTCGACATCCACCTTCGTCTCGGTCTGTGGCACCACGCTCACGCCGTGGACGGACGGTGGCGGCGGCATGCCGACCTGCGCGAGATGGAGCCCGGAAGGCGAGCCAGGCACGCTCAACGAAGCGGAGGACGGTGTGTCCATATGTCCTCCGAACGAAGGGACATGAGCCAGAAATGGCACCGGCGATGGAGCACATCCCGGAACACCGTCCTCCACCCCGGCATGCGCCTGGACGCCGATCATGTCATCCCTGGACGCCATGGCAACTCCAACACAACAGAAGCTAGCTAGCAAACCCCTGAAAGTTAATTCAACGAAATCAGCCATGAACTTAAGCGTTCATCATGGAGCCGCTTATATACAATATACATGGGTGTGCCTAACTGCATATGTTTTAGTTGACTGTCTCAATCACCTTAGAAAAATACTGCTGCTGCAGTTCAAAAAAATGCAACTCGATTCAGTTACATATTTCTGCACTTTTTTAACAGAAAAGTATAACTCAAACATTTTTTTTAAGTAATTTAGATTTAAGAAAATCTTAGTTGACTGAGAAATAGCAAAACTATATATATACGCATAGGCGATGACTGATGGATCGGTGCAAGTGGACGAGCCGACATGGTTTTAAATAGCCGGCTATAGCCTTTCAGGAGACCTGCCGCTGCAGCTATGCCCTTTGTAGGCTAAATGAGAAAAAACCGCTAATAGCCGGCTATAGCCTAATTTAGCCCCTGTTTAGCCTCTAATTTAGCCGCTAAACCTCCTGTATTCTGAATTTATGTTCTCTTTTATATTTTATTTCTTGTTTTCCAAATTTGCATTCAATATAATTAGATAAAACTTGTGAATTGAATATTTGAATACTTGTTTGCCTTGAAAAGTTAAATAAGTTGTATCACGAATCGCATTTGAGTCATAGTTTTCCTCTTCTTTTGGTAAGATATGATAAAAATATTTCAAATTTTTGAAAAGGGGCTAAATGGAATAGCCCCCTATAACCCACATATAGCCTTTTATAGCCTCTAAAATAATTGCGGCTAAATGAGATAGCCGGCTATTTTAAACTATGCGAGCCGGCGGTGAGTGATAAAAGGCACGTACCCGGCGGCAGCAGCGGCGGTTGCGCCGGAGTCCTCGATCCGCGCCTAGCTTGCAGGAGGACGGAATGCTTCTGTTTGCGTGCGTCGCCGGGAAGCTGCGCGGCCTTAACCTCTACTCGACGGAATGCAATCATATATATACAACGTGGTGCTCGCCGACAGTGACGATGACCGATGAGATCGAGAGCTGGAGCCGGCAGTTCTAGATATTTGGATCGCTTTTTATTTATATAATGATTCGATTCGGTGCACTTTGACCTGAATAGTTCTTTTTTTTTCTCAATATGTTCCATGCAGTTTCATTAACATACGAGGAAGTAGAGTTTGTTGTAAGTACAACGGAGTGTTACGAAGTTGAAATGACCAACAAAAGGACGCCAGGCCGCCAATCTAGAACTAGAATACAGTTAGTCAGTCGTC
>NC_061511.1:211561285-211631417 GCF_022539505.1 Lolium rigidum | reverse complement strand
TTGGTGGATGAACAGAATGCATGTAGTAATCTTGCTTCAGAACCCAACATATTTTCGTGAACACTGAACTTGCTAATTGCCATCAGGGTGCTGGACAACCTGAAAGACTACGCGGTCCGGGCCGTCGTCAATGCTGTCGATCACCTGGGCACGGTCGCCTACAAGTTGACGGACCTGTTCGAGCAGCAGGCTTCGGAGATCTCAGCCTTTGAGCTGAAGGTGGCACGGCTGAACCAGGTACTGCTGCCTACCTGTACTGCCGAGCAGTCTATGCCGGGGAAACTATGCTGTTAAACTGACTGACAGCACTCTGTTGCACACCCGTAGCAAATCTTCACCTGCCAGATCTACGTGGACAAAGAAGGTGCCAGACAGCAGCAAATGATGGGAGCAAACATGAAGCACCACAAGCACTATATCCTGCCATGTAAGGAACGCAGAACTAGCAGGGTGTACGCTATCTTAACTTTTAGCTAGGAGAACAGCTGAACTGAACTTCTAAATTTTCTGTGCAATGTAGCTACTAGTTATAAAAGAACCCAGGCTGTTGCACACCTGGGAACAGACACAAATCAGGAATCAAAGCCTAGACCTTACCCGTCAGGTGCTTACTATATTATTCATCATATTGCAAATTTCATGTCTGGTACTCAGTACTCGCCATATTAAGCCGAAAAAATACTCCCACTTCTTGTGTGCAGCAAAGACACTTTCTTGGCATCTGGCATCAGATAATAGCCCTTCGGTAAATGGTGCACAAAAACCTACATTCATGTAAGACTGTCATCCCATTTTTGTTCAGATTAGTCTCAGGAATGTCTTATTTGATCTGCTAATTGCAATGGATCTGTGTTCTTCTGATCTAACTTGTTGCCATCTGGTTTTCGTGCAGCCTAGGTGACAATATACCGTCTAAACCTGCATCAGATGGTTTGTTTCTTTTTGGTAATTCATTCTACTTCTGTTTGAGCTCTTAGAGGACATGGAAACATATGAACACAATGTTACCTATCAAATGCACACATTTGTTAACTGCTGTTCCGGAATTGCATTTCTATTTACACTGAAACTAGAATTTTGATAAGTGGGTGCACCAGGGATTTGTGTACTGAATCTTCCATCTGAATTAATAATGTTGCAAGATTCATCTGAATTACTAATGTTGCAGGGAAGGAGTTGCCTGCTTCTCCCATGCGCAAGCCTCTACAATCGAATCACAATACCAGATCTGACGTTACACAAAAAGGCAGCGCAAAGGTAAATTTGAATATGATGTAAACCTAAAATGAAATCACTTAAAAAATGGTATCATCATGGTCCCATCGCACTATCCTCCCCTTAGTTTATTTTCCTTGTTTCTAATGGCATCACTGTATGCAATTTCAGGATCAGTCAGGCTTGAGGCATATGACGACATTCAGTTCTTTCGACGGCCCTAAAGGGCGTGAAATCCAAAAGGTTCCTGTCGGCACAAAGAGCATGCTAACAGCTCTGTTTATCAAGCACAAGTCAGTCAAGATGAAAAAGATCTCAGCCAGATGATCCTCTTTTGCTCATGTAATGCCAAGGGATGTAACTGTATGTAGAGTAAACTCGTTTGTTCTTTTCATCTCAGAATCTGTAACATGTTATCCTGCTGATGATCTAAATGTAAGATTTCATAACAGAATACATCTGTTTTGTATGCTCTCTTGCCGTGTAATTCTGCTTGCCAGAAGCTTTGGTATTTAGCATCATATAATATGCAGTTGTGCCGCTTGAAGATGACGAACAATAGTATCTTCTATCTCTATAGCGGATGACTCCAAGTCTCCAAGACTGTCATTACAACCGGTAGACAGATGCAATGATTGACATCTCAAGGTATTGCAAGTTCAGAAGTATGCTGAGCTATATTCATCTGAACACATGATGTTGCTTGATATGATCATCTGGAAGTGTTTTACATGACCTTCTCTTACATAAATGATCAAGTGGAAGAAACACAACACCAGACGCATTGCCTCATAAGTCATATATTACATGGAAGCACAAGAAAACACCACTTTTTTCGGAAAAAAAGCACCACTCAGCTCAAAAACATGTGAAGGGAAGAATTGTCAATGACTCCAATGTGTCCCAATATACAGATTCGCTTGCAGATACCTTGTTGAATTCCGTGGCCGAGTATGAATGGCTTTGCTCATTCCTCCCCAATTAAAAAGATCTTGATTCATTACCTGTCTCAATGGATTCACAGAAATTGCAAGCTTCACCTAAACCATCGCAATTTAAAATAGTCGCCGTCTGTTTGGAACAATCTCTGGGCCGTTATTCTTCATCATCGCAACAAACTCCTCATAGTTAATCTTCCCATCCTAAGAAATAAAATAAGAAACGCAGTAGTGAGTAAGTGATTTAACTAGTGCTTCATTTGCTTCAAAAAGAAAATGTAGTACTCCCTCCGTTCACTAATTTAGTTTGCCAAAACGTCTTATATTAGTGAACAAAGGAAGTACATCATTTAAACATGTTTTACCTGTGAATGTCAGGATAAGTAATGTTCAAAACTACCAAAAAGGTTAAAGCAACTTGGATGAAGTCTTTCTTGAAGCTGAAGCTTACAGTAAAAGGAATGAATTCAGTTTGTTTCTCTAAGATAAGCAAGTGCGTTCTTAAAACTAAGCAGTTTGGATAGAACGCCAAGTGCTTCTCATCAACATAAACAATTCCTTTATCCCAAATAAACACTTTTGTACGTATCCAGTCTGAGGGGAATCACTATAAGATGGATATGTCAAGGGCTAGATGTTTTTGGGACGGAGTAGGCGGGAAAAAGAAATATCGAATGGTTAGATGGGAGAGATTGTGTAAACCCAAAATCTTTGGTGGCCTAGGCTTCACTGACACATAAGTTTGATACATTTGCTAATTTAGCAAATGGATCTACAAATTGGAGAATGGTGTTCAGAACATGAGCTGTCAAATTCTCAGGAACAAGTATATGGGGGAGGCAGTTTTTTTTTCAGTTTAGAGGTGACAGTGGGTCACAATTCTGGGAAAGCTTGCATTAGATCAAACATTGGTTTAAGATGGGGCGCAGTTACAGTTTGGGCAATGGGAGGAAAACAGCCTTCTGGCTGGATGTTTGGGTAACAAAATATTCTTTGAAAACATTGTTCCCATCCATTTTTAGGTCTTGTGAACAACAAAATTGGACTGTTGCTCAAGTTGTCCAGCCTAGTGGTTTTTTCCTAACCTTCAACAGATCTTTTGGACCAGTTGAAAAGGTGGAATGGACTGAGCTTAACAACATGTTGGGCAATGTTCTGTTGACAGGAGAGGGGCTGTGGTTAAGTGGGATTTAGAGAAGAAAGGTAGATTTACCCCCAAGTCCCTGTATAGGTTCATTCTCGATCCTGGGGTCTGTGATGTGAGGATGGACATATAGAAATCGAGCTGCCCACTGAAACAGAAGAACTTTGTTTGGCTTCATTTCAGAGGGAAAATCCAATCTGTGTTGCATTTGGTTACCAGAAACTGGCCGGGCTCTGAATTTTGTGCCTCGTGTGGTGTAGTTGAGAATGTAGACCATATCATCTTCAACTGCCCCGTGGAAATGCTTAACGCTATCGTTCTTTGAAATACCTAAAGGGGTAAGAAAAAGACTGGACCTTTTTAGATCTAGGTTTTTCTGGCAAAGTAATGGCCATAAGAGAAAGTATAGACTAACTCGATGGAACATCATTTGTAGACCCAAAGATCATGGTGGACTTGCAGTGGAAGTTTTAAAGATAAAAAAAGTAAGTGTTTATTGAGAAAATGGCTTTTAAAACTCTTAACCGAACAAAATATCATCATTCGAAGTCTCTGTCTCAAGTGAAGTCGAAGTCTTCGGACTCCCTTTCTTGGAAAGGTCTAATGAAAATAAAAGATGAGTTCTTTGAACGAGGCTCTTTCGCCGTTGGCGATGATGAGGAAACTCGTTTTGGAGAGGACACGTGGCTAGGGGACACGCCTTTTTCTCAACAATATCCATCTTTATTTAATATAGTGCACAGAAAACAGGTTTCTGGTTCTAATGTTATGTCTCAAAAATTGTGTGGCGAATTGTTCGTATGACATTTAATATTATCCCTCCCACTAATGTCACAAATTTGTTTGGCAATTGGCTTGCGAAAAAAGAAAAAGTGCAAATCCAATTTGGAGTCTGTGCTTTAGTCTGGGCCATATGGAACACTAGAAATGATTATATTTTAACAATGCAAAATCAACTTTTACACAGGTAATTCCGTTGGCTACCCATTGGATCCACTGTGGTCCTTCCTACAACCAACGGAGAGGCGCGAGGATTTGGCTACTAGGTGCAACCGGCTAGAGAAGGTTGCATAGTATTTGTAAAGCCAGTGCAGTTGGCGTTTTGATCTTAGGATAACATGTTAGTGCAGAGTCACTTCATGTTTTCTCTATTTTTTAGATGGTTGATTCATGTATCGACCTATGACCAACTTTAATAAGGTAATAAAAAGGCGCATGCATGGCTAGGGCGATGTCTCCTTTTCGAAATAAAATCTGATGTGTGATATGTGATTGCTTTGGTTTGAATGTTGTGCCCAGGAATAGGGATGGATTTGTTGAGTTGTGCCTTCAGCGGGAATCCCCTTCTCCGCTTTATCGAGCCTTTTCTCTCACGTTATAGTAGAGGCCGTTGATCGTGCGTACACGGCTCGCAACAACTGAAGAGATCCTAGCGATGTTCGATGGCAAACTATGCGAGCTGGTTCCTGGAGATGTTGAAGACCGAGCAGGTGAAGGCTGACATGTTGGCAACTTGGCATCAGTGTCTGGAGAGTGCTGGGTTTGTGTAATCTGGAGTTTGTTGCATTTACCTTTTGTGTTTCTGTAAGAAATCTCTACCCTGTGTGAGCTTGTGTCCTCACTTAGGCTTGTCTGTAGCTTTTAGGGCATTCACTTTCTTTCCCTCTGTTGGTACAGCCTACGGCGGCCTCCCTGTGTTTGTGTGTAAGACCTGTTGAGCTTTCAATACAAGGCAATGTTTGTAGCTTTTAGGGTCTTGTTTCAAAAAGTATATATTGATAACTGAAGCTCCCTCCATGTCTCACAGATGATAATTTTAATTTATCATATGTTCCAACTGAACAGTAAGTTAGAAACATCAGTTCAATATTTTACGTCTTCGTGACTGAGATGATGCATCACAAATGTATGCTCAGACAGCAGCCAGTAGACTTATTTAGGCATTTACAGTTTACTGGAGTTACTCACATGATCTGTATCCACTTCAGCAATGATATCTTTGATTGTTGCCTCGTCACCCATATCATACTTCTTGAGAGCTTCTTCCAACTCATCAACTGTTATGTACCTATGCAAAAGAAAAGTTTGCAAGCAGTCAATGTAAAATGTCAAAGTTGGCAGATTAATTTACAGATAGTTAGAGAGGTGAAATTACCCGCTATGGTCCTTGTCAAAATACTCGAATGCTTTAAATATGTGATCTTCCTTCTCTAGTCTATTCATGTGCATGGTTGCTGATATGAATTCGCCATAATCAATGGTCCCATTTCCATCAACATCAGCCTGTTCAAGAATATAAGATAATCTATGAGCAGATGAAACGGAAAGTGCTGTACTTGTCGGACAACTCAGACCAGTTCTACCAGACATGTGGATGTGTCAATTTCAGTTGAAGTTGTTATATGTTATCATTCACTTTCTTCCTTTTTGGTTATAAGTTCCAGTACGCTATTTGCATTAATGCTGAACAAAGAGAAACATGCAACTTTGTTTCGTTCCTATCAGGGCACATGTGTCATACCATGCCGATAAGCAAAGAATGCAGAGACTGGAAGGAAGAAGCAAATTTTGAACAGTCAGACTATGGAGGACGAGATATCAACATACCGCTTCCATCAACTGTCTCAATTCTGGTTCGGTGATTTTGGTACCAAGCTTTGGCAAGCCAGCCCTTAGTTCTTCAAGAGTAATTGTACCACTGTTATCAGTATCCAGCGATTTGAACATTTCTCTTAAGCCCATGATCTCTTCCTCTGACAAACTCTCTGCAACGATCTGATTACAACACAGAACATGAGTAACAGGATTTTACCATGCACCCCAGGCTGGACTATCGAGCAAGAAAAGAAAAGAGAGTTTCAAGTTCAGATCATATGCTGAGTACCTTCAAGGCAACCTTCTTAAGCTTGTTCATCGCCCTGAACTGCTTCATTCTACTGATCACCGTAATATCAAGTGGTTTGTCTGGGGCCTCTCCATCCTCTCTAATCCATGGATGGTCTGTGTGCTTAATGAATTAGATCGCGACACTAGTACACACAAGACTCGGTTTGTAGAGACAGCATATAACAAATAGAAGTAGGCATTACACTATCATGAACATGAGCACAATATCGATCTGCACAACGAAGATAGACACACACAAAAAACAGGAGCCAAGTCTGAAGCAGAAGAGAACATACTCAAAATTTCGGCAGCGGTAAGCCGCTCCCTGGGGTCTTGCTTTAGCATCCTCTTGACCAAGTCTTTTGCACCATTTGAAATCGATGGCCAGGGTTCCGACGAGAAATCTATGTGGCCTTTAAGAACGGCGTCGAATATACCATCCTCGTTCTCTGGCAAGACCAAGGGAGGAAGAAGGCACATATACAGGGTTTCAATGGCATCAAATTTTGCAAGTGGAATTTTCTTCATGCTCGGGCCGCTGCATCAGCACACAGGCCAAAACTTGACTGGCACAACCAGCAAGAACACGCACCTGCCCAGAAAGGAGGGACGCCGGAGAGGAGAATGTAGAGGATAACCCCGGCGCTCCATATGTCGGCCTCGGCTCCGTATCGCCGCTTGAGCACCTCCGGAGCGACGTAATACGCGCTCCCAACAAGATCCTTGAACTGCTCACCTGCACAATTTGCAAGATCTCACCTTTAATCTTGAGCACTTACAAACATGAGCTCAGTGACTAAATTCAGGGCGGGGAATTGTTGAGGTTTCTCCAGCCATGAATTCTTCTAGAGGTAATTAATGAAAGAATAGATTACCTGGCTTGAAGAAGACCGATAGTCCGAAATCAGTGGCCTTGAGCGGCGAGTCCTCCCGCTTATTGAGAAACAAGAAATTCTCGGGCTTGAGATCCCTATGCATGACCCCCATGGAGTGGCAGCTGTGGACGACGGAGACGACCTCCCTGCATAGCGCGGCGGCGGCGCGCTCGGAGTAGTGTCCGCGGGCGATGATGCGGTCGAAGAGCTCGCCGCCCTCGCAGAGCTCCATGACGAGGTTGACGGAGTGGCGGTCCTCGAAGGCGCCGTGCAGCTCGACGATGCTGCGGTGGCCGGTGAGGTGGTGCATGATCTGCACCTCGCGGCGCACGTCCTCGGCGTCGGAGGCGTGCGCGAGCTTGCGGGCCGCGATGGACTTGCAGGCGCGCCGCGCGCCGGACGCCTTGTGGGTGGCCAGGTAGGTGACGCCGAACTGGCCGCGGCCCAGCTCGCGGCCGAAGGTGTAGGTCGCGCGCACGTCCTCCATTGGGCGGCCGAGGACGCGGCCGACGTCCGGGGGGAGTGGGGGGTGGGGAGGGGGAGCGGGGACGGAGACGGGGGGTTGTGGTGGGGGTGGGGGAGGGGGTTGGCGCCGGTTCTTGGGGCGCGGCCAGTTGGGCTGCTTGGGGTGGGAGGACTGGTGGTGCTCGTCCGGGGGTGGGGCGCGCGGGCGGGAGGCGCGGCCGCCCATGGCGGCGGCGGGGGGTTGGGAGTGGCGGCGGCGGCGGGGGAAGAGAGGAGGAGTGGAGTGAGAAGGAGGGGGACGAGGCGTCCATGGTTTTGCCTTGTCCAGTCCTTTGGCCCTTTTGGAGCGTACGGTGGTGCGCGTGGAGGCGGGTGGTGGTCGGCGTCCGGTCTGCCGTGGCTGGCAGGCAGGCTGACCCGTGCCGTCAGTGACGATGACGATGGATGGATAAGTGGCGGCCGTTGACGGGGGGCAGTTGCGTCGCAGTTTCTAGCAGTCGACGGCAGCACAGTGCGGCCATTCCCACCACCGGCCGGAACTTTCCTCCGTCGCACGCACCCCTTTTCACGCGCTCCACCCAGCAGAGCTCCGGCGACGTCGCCATCGCCATCGCCATCGCGTGTGCCTCCTCTTGTTGAATTATTACGTATCTTTTGGCCGCCTAAAACGAGTAGTCCAATCTTTGCTCGGGAATGCATGATCTACCAAGCCACGCCATTTGACTGTCATCTTGATAGCTGAATGCCGACAAGGCGTTTCTGAACCCGATGTCATATGTTTCTGCTTCTGATTGAATAAAAAATCGGAAAAAATAGTAAATAAATTTACAAAACTGAAGCTTTTGTGCACAAGTGTTCTAAGTGCATACCAAAAATCTCCGAAAAAACATATGTAGCGGTCTACGCAATTAAAATTTCAGTTTTTTTTTTAAATTTTGTTTACTATTTTTTTATTTAACCAGAAGCATATATATGAACTCACGTTTAGAACTGATTTTTCATTTAAATGCTCTTGGTTTCGCATTCTCTTATTCATATTATATTCTGGTTTAAATTAAACTTTAACCATACATTGTCGGGTGTCATGGGACAAGGAAGGGTTTCTACTTTGCAACATGAAAGGTGCATGAATTCTGCGACTTGCATGTCAGGTTTGGTTGGGAGATCGAACTTCACATGGAGCATATGAGTGTGCAATGTGGACCTTTATATGGCGGACTTGCACTTACACTGAATTTTTTTTCCCTCTTAAATTTGTGTTCATTTCACGGTTATTTTCTCGGCTGATTTTTCCGATATTTGCTGAAACCGTTTATTCAGGTTACCAGCAAAAAAACTTTCTACCGATCATCGATATTTATAAACTTTCTTAGACTTAAAGTTTTTTGCTAAATTCATTTGACGAATCTTGGCCAGTATTTCAAGCTATATTTTTGGTATTTCCGAAAACCGTAAATACCAGTGCCCACCGGTAAATTTTTTCAACCGAGAAAAAACCCTTTGTTCCTTCCATATTTGAGAATTGCATGTCGTACTGAACTATCCTTTTAGAGAAGTTATCGAAATGCCATCAAAGAATTGTCGCGTTTCAAAAATGTCATCAAAATATCCATTGCTTCGAATGTGTCATTAAACGAGGGTTGTCGTTTCCAGAATGCCACTTCCGGTAAGTCTTTTGTGGTAATACTATTAGACACGTGTTTCATTTTTCTCAAGATTTTGTTGACAAAAAAAAATCGGAAGTGTTATGCCTTGATCTTTTACATGCAAATATTGCAACATAATATAAACAATATAATAGTCATTTCACTAATACCATTTCAGCTCATGTCCAGCAAATAAAATAAGGATTAAGTATATTTTTGGTCCCTCATATCTTGCAAAAGTTTAGCTTTGGTCCCTCAACTTTGTTTTGGTTTAAACCTGCCCTCAAACTCTCAATTAAATCTAATTTTGATCCCTGATAGCGGTTTAACGATGATTTACCGGTTTTTGACTCTACTTTTGCCACCGTCGACAGATTTGGACATGTTTAGTCCATGTAGGACCATCTCACGTCGAGATCAGTTATGCATTTAGCATTACGAACGTTCGCCGGTGAGATCGCGATCATTATCCGTTTGACGTGTAGTAACCCTAACTCTTCTCCAACACCCAGCGGCGGCACCTGACATGACGAGTGATACGTCTCCAACGTATCGATAATTTCTTGTGTTCCATGCCACATTATTGATGTTATCTACATGTTTTATGCACACTTTATATCATATTCGTGCATTTTACGGAACTAACCTATTAACAAGATGCCGAAGTGCCGATTCTTGTTTTCTGCTGTTTTTGGTTTCAGAAATCCTAGTAAAGAAATATTCTCGGAATTGGACGAAATAAAAGCCCGGAGGCCTATTTTCTCACGAAGCTTCCGGAAGTCCGAAGGAGAGACGAAGAGGGGCCACGGGGAGCCAAACCCTAGGGCGGCGCGGCCCCCCTTGGCCGCGCGGCCCTGTGGTGTGGGCCCCCGTGCCGCCTCTTGACTTGCCCTTCCGCCTACAAATAGCCTCCGTGACGAAACCCCCGATGCCGAGAGCCACGATACGGAAAACATTGCCGAGACGCCGTCGCCGCCGATCCCATCTCGGGGGATCCCGGAGATCGCCTCCGGCACCCTGCCGGAGAGGGGATTCATCTCCCGGAGGACTCTACACCGCCATGGTCGCCTCCGGAGTGATGAGTGAGTAGTCTACCCACTGGACTATGGGTCCATAGCGGTAGCTAGATGGTTGTCTTCTCCCCATTGTGCTATCATTGTCGGATCTTGTGAGCTGCCTATCATGATCAAGATCATCTATATGTAATTCTATATGTTGCGTTTGTTGGGATCCGATGAATAGAGAATACTTGTTATGTTGATTATCAAAGTTATGCTTATGTGTTGTTTATGATCTTGCATGCTCTCCGTTATTAGTAGATGCTCTGGCCAAGTAGATGCTTTTAACTCCAAGAGGGAGTACTTATGCTCGATAGTGGGTTCATGCTGCATTGACACCAGGACGGTGACGGAAAGTTCTAAGGTTGTGTTGTCGTTGTTGCCACTAGGGATAAAACATTGATGCTATGTCCAAGGATGTAGTTGTTGATTACATTACGCACCATACTTAATGCAATTGTCTCGTTGCTTGCAACTTAATGCTTGGAGGGGTTCGGATGATAACCTGAAGGTGGACTTTTTAGGCATAGATGCGGTTGGATGGCGGTCTATGTACTTTGTCGTAATGCCCAATTAAATCTCACTATACTCATCATGATATGTATGTGCATGGTCATGCTCTCTTTATTTGTCAATTGCCCAAGCTGTAATTTGTTCACCCAACATGCTTGTTCGTCTTATGGGAGAGACACCTCTAGTGAGCTGTGGACCCCGGTCCAATTCTCTTTACTTGAAATACAATCTACTTGCAATACTTGTTTCTACTTGTTTTCTCTGCAAACAATCATCTTCCACACAATACGGTTAATCCTTTGTTACAGCAAGCCGGTGAGATTGACAACCTCACTTGTTTCGTTGGGGCAAAGTAGCTTGGTTGTGTTGTGCGGGTTCCACGTTGGCGCCGGAATCTCCGGTGTTGCGCCGCACTACATCCCGCCGCCATCAACCTTCAACGTGCTTCTTGGCTCCTCCTGGTTCGATAAACCTTGGTTTCTTTCGAGGGAAAACTTGCTGCTGTGCTCATCATACCTTCCTCTTGGGGTTGCCCAACGAACGTGTGAAATACACGCCATCAAGCATATTTTCCGGCGCCGTTGCCGGGAGATCAAGACACGCTGCAAGGGGAGTCTCCACTTCTCAATCTCTTTACTTTGTTTTTGTCTTGCTTTATTTTATTTACTACTTTGTTTGCTGCACTATATCAAAATACAAAAAAATTAGTTGCTAGTTTTACTTTATTTGCTATCTTGTTTGCTATATCAAAAACACAAAAAAATTAGTTTACTTGCATTTACTTTATCTAGTTTGCTTTATTTACTGTTGCTAAAATGGCCAACGCTGAAAATACTAAGTTGTGTGACTTCACAACCACAAATAATAATGATTTCTTATGCACACCTATTGCTCCACCTGCTACTACGGCAGAATTCTTTGAAATTAAACCTGCTTTACTTGAATCTTGTCATGAAAGATCAATTTTCCGGAATTAGTTCGATGATGCTGCTTGCCCATCTTAATAAGTTTGTTGAACTATGCGAAATGCAAAAATATAAAGATGTAGATGGTGATATTATTAAACTAAAATTGTTCCCTTTCTCATTAAGAGGAAGAGCTAAAGATTGGTTGCTATCTCTGCCTAAGAATAGTATTGATTCATGGACTAAATGCAAGGATGCTTTTATTGGTAGATATTATCCCCCTGCTAAAATTATATCTTTGAGGAGTAGCATAATGAATTTTAAACAATTAGATACTGAACATGTTGCTCAAGCTTGGGAAAGAATGAAATCTCTGGTTAAAAATTGCCCAACCCATGGACTGACTACTTGGATGATCATCCAAACCTTCTATGCAGGACTAAATTTTTCTTCGCGGAATTTATTGGATTCAGCTGCTGGAGGTACCTTTATGTCCATCACTCTTGGTGAAGCAACAAAGCTTCTTGATAATATGATGATCAACTACTCTGAATGGCACACGGAAAGAGCTCCACAAGGTAAGAAGGTAAATTCTGTTGAAGAAACCTCTTCCTTGAGTGATAAGATTGATGTTATTATGTCTATGCTTGTGAACGGTAGGGCTAATATTAATTCTAATAATGTTCCGTTAGCGTCATTAGTTGCTCAAAAAGAATATGTTGATGTGAATTTCATTAAAAATAACAATCACAATGATTCTAGGCCATACTCTGCTAATGGTAACTCTTATGGTAGATATGCTTCACCTAATGAAGAAAAGATGTTAGAAATTGAAAGATCCACCAAGAGTTTTATGCAATCACAATATGAGCAAAATAAATTGTTTACTAAAATTATGAATGAGCAATCTACCTTGTTGAAGAATATAGAAAATCAACTTAAAAATCTGAATAGGGAAATCTCGGGGTTACAAACTAAACTTGCTAGTGCTGAAACCCGAATCTCATACATGTCTGCATCACAATCTTCTTTAATTAATAAAATGGCTGCTAAACCTGAGGATTTAGATGATAAAATTACTACTACAGCAAATGCCATTCAAGTTAGAATTAATGAGAATATAAGATTAATGGCTGAACTACGTGCTAGGTGGGATAGAGAAGAAAATGAAAAACTAGCTAAAGAGAAGAATATAGCTAAAGTTTGGACTATTACCACCACTAGTAATGCTAATGCTACACATGTTGCTGCACCTCCTACTCATACTAATAAAAGAATTGGTGTTAGCAATGTTTCCACTTCTAATGCAAAGCGCGAAAAACTGCCTGAAACTGCTAAAACTGCTGAAATTGCATGTGATAAAGCTGCTGAAATTTTTTCCAACATTGGGGATGATGATCCCATTGCTTTAGATTATAATGGTTTGAATTTTGATGATTGCCACATCTCTGAAGTTATAAAGTTCTTGCAAAAACTTGCTAAAAGTCCTAATGCTAGTGCTATAAATTTGGCTTTCACGCATCATATTACAAATGCTCTCATAAAAGCTAGAGAAGAGAAACTAGAGCGCGAAGCCTCTATTCCTAAAAAGCTAGAAGATGGTTGGGAGCCCATCATTAAGGTGAAGGTTAAAGATTTTGATTGTAATGCTTTATGTGATCTTGGTGCAAGTATTTCTGTTATGCCTAAGAAAATTTATAATATGCTTGACTTGCCACCGCTGAAAAATTGTTATTTGGATGTTAATCTTGCTGATCATTCTACAAAGAAACCTTTGGGTAAAGTTGATAATGTTCGCATTACCGTTAACAATAATCTTGTTCCCGTTGATTTTGTTGTCTTGGATATTGAATGCAATGCATCTTGTCCAATTATATTGGGAAGACCTTTTCTTCGAACTGTTGGTGCTATTATTGATATGAGGGAAGGTAATATAAAATATCAATTTCCTCTCAAGAAAGGTATGGAACACTTCCCTAGAAAGAGAATGAAGGTACCTTATGATTCTATTATTAGAACAAATTATGATGTTGATGCTTCATCTCTCGATAATACTTGATACACACTTTCGCGCCTAGCTGAAAGGCGTTAAGAAAAGCGCTTATGGGAGACAACCCATGTTTTTACCTACAGTACTTTGTTTTTATTTTGTGTCTTGGAAGTTGTTTACTACTGTAGCAACCTCTCCTTATCTTAGTTTTGAGTTTTGTTGTGCCAAGTTAAGCCGTTGATAGAAAAGTAAGTACTAGATTTGGATTACTGCGCAGTTCCAGATTTCTTTGCTGTCACGAATCTGAGCCCACTGCCCTGCAGGAAGCTCAGAAAATTATGCCAATTTACGTGCATGATCCTCAGATATGTACGCAACTTTCATTCAATTTGAGCATTTTCATTTGAGCAAGTCTGGTGCCATTTTAAAATTCGTCAATACGAACTGTTCTGTTTTGACAGATTCTGCCTTTTATTTCGCATTGCCTCTTTCGCTATGTTGGATGAATTTCTTTGATCCACTAATGTCCAGTAGCATTATGCAATGTCCAGAAGTGTTAAGAATGAGTGTGTCACCTCTGAATATGTCAATTTATATTGTGCACTAACCCTCTAATGAGTTGTTTCGAGTTTGGTGTGGAGGAAGTTTTCAAGGATCAAGAGAGGAGTATGATGCAACATGATCAAGGAGAGTGAAAGCTCTAAGCTTGGGGATGCACCCGGTGGTTCACCCCTGCATATATCAAGAAGACTCAAGCGTCTAAGCTTGGGGATGCCCAAGGCATCCCCTTCTTCATCAACAAATTATCGGGTTCCTCCCCTGAAACTACATTTTTATTCGGCCACATCTTATGTGCTTTTTCTTGGAGCGTCGGTTTGTTTTTGTTTTTGTTTTGTTTGAATAAAATGGATCCTAGCATTCACTTTATGGGAGAGATACACACTCCGCTGTAGCATATGGACAAATATGTCCTTGGTTTCTACTCATAGTATTCATGGCGAAGTTTCTCCTTCGTTAAATTGTTATATGGTTGGAATTGGAAAATGATACATGTAGTAATTGCTATAAATGTTTTGGGTAATGTGATACTTGGCAATTGTTGTGTTCATGTTTAAGCTCTTGCATCATATGCTTTGCACCCATTAATGAAGAAATACATAGAGCATGCTAAAATTTGGTTTGCATATTTGGTTTCTCTAAGGTCTAGATAATTTCTAGTTTTGAGTTTGAACAACAAGGAAGACGGTATAGAGTATTATAATGCTTTCAATATGTCTTTTATGTGAGTTTTGCTGTACTAGTTCATCCTTGTGTTTGCCTCAAACAACCTTGCTAGCCTAAACCTTGTATCGAGAGGGAATACTTCTCATGCATCCAAAATACTTGAGCCAACCATTATGCCATTTGTGTCCACCATACCTACCTACTACATGGTATTTTCCCGCCATTCCAAAGTAAATTGCTTGAGTGCTACCTTTAAAATTCCATCATTCACCTTTGCAATATATAGCTCATGGGACAAATAGCTTAAAAACTATTGTGGTATTGAATATGTAATTATGCACTTTATCTCTTATTAAGTTGCTTGTTGTGCGATAACCATGTTTACTGGGGAACGCCATCAACTCATTGTTGAATTTCATGTGAGTTGCTATGCATGTTCGTCTTGTCCGAAGTAAGGGCGATCTACACTGAGTTGAATGGTTTGAGCATGCATATTGTGAGAGAAGAACATTGGGCCGCTAACTAAAGCCATGTTCCATGGTGGAAATTTCAGTTTTGGACAAACATCCTCAAATCTCTAATGAGAAAAGAATTAATTGTTGTTGAATGCTTAAAGCATTAAAAGAGGAGTCCATTATCTGTTGTCTATGTTGTCCCGGTATGGATGTCTAAGTTGAGAATAATCAAAAGCGAGAAATCCAAATGCGAGCTTTCTCCTTAGACCTTTGTACAGGCGGCATAGAGGTACCCCTTTGTGATACTTGGTTAAAGCATATGTATTGCGGTGATAATCCAGGTAGTCCAAGCTAATTAGGACAAGGTGCGAGCACTATTAGTACACTATGCATGAGGCTTGCAACTTATAAGATATAATTTACATGATGCATATGCTTTATTACTACCGTTGACAAAATTGTTTCATGTTTTCAAAATCAAAGCTCTAGCACAAATATAGCAATCGATGCTTTTCCTCTATGAGGACCATTCTTTTACTTTTATGTTGAGTCAGTTCACCTATTTCTCTCCACCTCAAGAAGCAAACACTTGTGTGAACTGTGCATTGATTCTTACATACTTGCTTATTGCACTTATTATATTACTCTATGTTGACAATATCCATGAGATATACATGTTACAAGTTGAAAGCAACCGCTGAAACTTAATCTTCTTTTGTGTTGCTTCAATACCTTTACTTTGAATTATTGCTTTATGAGTTAACTCTTATGCAAGACTTATTGATGCTTGTCTTGAAGTGCTATTCATGAAAAGTCTTTGCTTTATGATTCACTTGTTTACTCATGTCATCACCATTGTTTTGATCGCTGCACTCACTACATATGCTTTACAAATAGTATGATCAAGTTTATGATGGCATGTCACTCCAGAAATTATCTTTGTTATCGTTTTACCTGCTCGGGACGAGCAGAACTAAGCTTAGGGATGCTGATACGTCTCCAACGTATCGATAATTTCTTGTGTTCCATGCCACATTATTGATGTTATCTACATGTTTTATGCACACTTTATATCATATTCGTGCATTTTCTGGAACTAACCTATTAACAAGATGCCGAAGTGCCGATTCTTGTTTTCTCGCTGTTTTTGGTTTCAGAAATCCTAGTAAAGAAATATTCTCGGAATTGGACGAAATAAAAGCCCAGAGCCCTATTTTCTCACGAAGCTTCCAGAAGTCCGAAGGAGAGACGAAGAGGGGCCACGGGGGAGCCAAACCCTAGGGCGGCGCGGCCCCCCCTTGGCCGCGCGGCCCTGTGGTGTGGGCCCCCCGTGCCGCCTCTTGACTTGCCCTTCCGCCTACAAATAGCCTCCGTGACGAAACCCCCAGTACCGAGAGCCACGATACGGAAAACATTACTGAGACGCCGTCGCCGCCGATCCCATCTCGGGGGATCCTGGAGATCGCCTCCGGCACCCTGCCGGAGAGGGGATTCATCTCCCGGAGGACTCTACACCGCCATGGTCGCCTCCGGAGTGATGAGTGAGTAGTCTACCCCTGGACTATGGGTCCATAGCAGTTGCTAGATGGTTGTCTTCTCCCCATTGTGCTATCATTGTCGGATCTTGTGAGCTGCCTATCATGATCAAGATCATCTATATGTAATTCTATATGTTGCGTTTGTTGGGATCCGATGAATAGAGAATACTTGTTATGTTGATTATCAAAGTTATGCTTATGTGTTGTTTATGATCTTGCATGCTCTCCGTTATTAGTAGATGCTCTGGCCAAGTAGATGCTTTTAACTCCAAGAGGGAGTACTTATGCTCGATAGTGGGTTCATGCCCGCATTGACACCGGGACGAGTGACGGAAAGTTCTAAGGTTGTGTTGTGCTTGTTGCCACTAGGGATAAAACATTGATGCTATGTCCAAGGATGTAGTTGTTGATTACATTACGCACCATACTTAATGCAATTGTCCGTTGCTTGCAACTTAATACTGGAGGGGTTCGGATGATAACCTCGAAGGTGGACTTTTTAGGCATAGATGCGGTTGGATGGCGGTCTATGTACTTTGTCGTAATGCCCAATTAAATCTCACTATACTCATCATGATATGTATGTGCATGGTCATGCTCTCTTTATTTGTCAATTGCCCAACTGTAATTTGTTCACCCAACATGCTGTTCGTCTTATGGGAGAGACACCTCTAGTGAACTGTGGACCCCGGTCCAATTCTCTTTACTGAAATACAATCTACTGCAATACTTGTTTCTACTTGTTTTCTCTGCAAACAATCATCTTCCACACAATACGGTTAATCCTTTGTTACAGCAAGCCGGTGAGATTGACAACCTCACTGTTTCGTTGGGGCAAAGTAGCTTGGTTGTGTTGTGCAGGTTCCACGTTGGCGCCGGAATCTCTGGTGTTGCGCCGCACTACATCCCGCCGCCATCAACCTTCAACGTGCTTCTTGGCTCCTCCTGGTTCGATAAACCTTGGTTTCTTTCTGAGGGAAAACTTGCTGCTGTGCTCATCATACCTTCCTCTTGGGGTTGCCCAACGAACGTGTGAAATACACGCCATCAACGAGGGCGGATAAGATGGGCGGAAAAGGCAGAAGCGGTGGACATGAGAGGGCTTTTACGTCGAGAGGAAAGCCAGAATCGTCTGAAGTGGCGAGGACGGGTTGCACCAAGCAAGAAAAGCGAAGGCGACCCACATGTGTATTAGGGCAGGGGGATTTCTTCTATTTGTTGACTGAGGACAAATAATCCCGCGTAGAGTAAAGAAGCTCGCACTGCGGCGCGTCTGCCGCACCCCTTTAGTCCATGTTGGTGCCCCCAACTAGGACTAAAAGTCCCCTTACGAACTGGGACTAAAACTTTTCGGCATCCTAGCCGTACGAACCAGACTAAAACTTTTTGGCGTCCTATCCGTACGAACCAGGACTAATGCTCACATTAGTCCCGGTTCATAACGCAACCGGTACTAATGCTCTGAATAGCTCCGAACGAATGCCATGTTTTCTACTAGTGTACACTCATTCCAAAACAAACGTTGCTCTGAAACTTGAGTACAAACTGAACCTCAGTTCTGAGACCACTTGCTGGGAACGGAGAGGATGATACACAACATCACTTCCCACTAGCCTATGTGAAATAATACACTTCGAGGATAGATTCAACCAATAGATATGCAGCGGAAAAATAAGCATAAGCACATGCAAAAATAACATAATGATTAACGTGGAAAACCTCCTCAACGTGAGGAGGGGAAAACCACAGGTGTGGACCAACCGGTCCACGCAAACTTCACTGTGAACAACCTGGATACAGAGTCTTCTCTACAACATCTAGATGTTACAACACACTTCACTTCGCTGCCCACCACCAGCAGCAACAACAACAACAGCAGCAGCACCAACAATAACAACAACAACAACAACAACAACAACAAATTTAGATACTGTCCCAACATACTGACCAAAACAGCTTAATTGGATATCGTTTGTCTGCCCAAACACTGCCATGTGCTGAAAGTGCAGGAGTCTGAATTGACAAAACCACTCTTAAATTAGATTCTTCACTCACTCAAATATCAAACTAGCTAACCACATCAATTATTCAAAGTAAGGAACAAGCTCACCAAGTTTGGAGCCAATCCAAAACTTTTGAGCCTTCAAATACCAGTTGAAGATAAATCTTTTTTTTATATGGGAGCAGTGCCCCGGCCTCTGCATCAATCGATGCACACATCAATTTATTTAAAAGGGTAATGTATACGAAATCACCTCTCTTTGTTCTTCCTCTCTTCTCGCTTGGTTGTGGTGTTCTAGTGTGTTATCTTACTCTCTCACAACAACAGCCACATTCTGGCTTGCTTCCTTTGCTCTCTCGTCGATAGCCACCTAGGATTTTCTCCTCTTACCTCTCAAGGAGGCAGCTCAGTCGTTGGATGCAAACGTCAATCAACATGTTGGACTTTATGGAGTCATGTTGAGCTGCCAACACACCTGCATATGGACTATATATGAAAATACATGGCCCAACACAATTCACATCGCAGCACACACTGAACTGCAAGTCCTCCATCTTCTATGTCTTTTTAATCTCAGTCGGCCGCAAACACATATGGACCCCGAATTGGGTGAGTTGTGGTTTTCACGCTAACATGATATTTGCAAGTGGTGGCTGTAGTAGTCTTGCCACATGGGACTTAACAGTCAACTAGCCGTCAGCTGATAAAAGCGGCGTTTTTTTAGAAGGGTGACACTCGTTAAATGTCATTCTCGAAACAACGACTATTTCGATGGAATTCTTGAAATGCGACATCATTCGATGCCATTTTAAGAATTTCCGCATCTTTTTATGATGGCATACAAGAGATGGGAGTGATAGTCCCTCTATTCATGAAAGGGTGTATTTTCAGCTATTTTTAGAGTCAACCCATCTCAAACTTAGACCAAGTTTATGCAAGATATAATAATATTTTCGAAATCAAATAGCTATATATTGAAAAATATTTTATCGTAAATCTAATGATACTAATTTGGTGGCATAAATGATTGTGCGTTTTTTTGTTTAAGCTTGATCAAACTTAAAAAGTTTTTGGTTCGTCAAAAACCGCTCACTCTGGAAATGTCTGCTGAATATTGGGATTCCAAACAAAAATCATATTGACTTTTATAAATGCTAAACCACTCTCATGGAAGCATCAAATTTGTTCAGGACAATGGAAGTTCCACATATGCATGCGTTGAACTAATTTATCCCTTCTAATGCACACTGCACAATATTTCCAAACAATGTCGATTCGCAATCAAGTTATGATCAGAGTGAGCTGCAGTCGGCTGTTTGGAAAGAGAGCTCGTCCTTGGCAAGGTCGTAGAGCAGGTGTATGTTCTGCAATTGGAAGTTGCCAATGATGCTCATACCGCTTGAGTTTTCCATCACCATGCATGAGGTGGAGCTGTCCAAGGGCGCCCAGTAGTTCTCCGGTGGCAGCACCATGTCCGCACCGCCGCTGAAGTGCAGCACCATGGACGGCACTGTCTTCTCCTGCGCCAAGGGCACACACAGGCCCATCCCACTGCCAGCGGGCGGTGGCACGAGGCTCCCGTTCAGCTGCCTCCCGAGCTCCTCAGTTAGGGGCCCGTACGCCCCGTCGACGAGAGCTGTGGTGGGGCTGCCGGAGTCAATAAGCACACCCCCGTCGCCGCTCGGTTTGAGAGCGAACACCGTTGGTGGGATGGGCAGCCTTGTTCGTCCCACGGTTATCCCGACGAGTGGGACGTAGTAGAACGGGTAGTCTTTGGGGCCTTCCACGAATGTCATGGACATCACGGGGCTGCCGCCGCTAAGGCTCGCGGAGTCACCGACGAAAAGGTGGCTGCTGGCACCGGGAGTGGTGTTGCTGCGGAGGTAGGGAGTGTGGCAATAGGAGAACTTGGTGGCGCCCGTCTGAGAGACGAGCGAGAGCGGGCCGCGGCCAAGCCCTATGAGGCCCGACGCCCCGTCGAGGGACCCCGGGGTGATGAACAGCTTGTCGACGCAGCCGAACGTGAGCGTCGCCGAGCCGTTTTCGAAGGTGAAGACCTCGGTGCCGATGGACCCCGTGGCGTCGCCGGCGCCGTAGAAGGCACCGAAATTGCAGCTGCCGTCCTTGGCGCACGTGTGCTCTTGGTTAGCCATGCACAAGGTGTCGTTGCATGGCACGGGATGGAAGGTGTTCGACATGGACGCGTTGTAGAACGGCAGGCCCTGCTTGACGCAGGATCCTTGGAGGCAGGTGGAGCACTGCGTCCAGATGAGGTCGCTGCCGGTGTCGATGAGGGCCTCGGCACGCTGCGGCGGGGTGCCGACCAGGTACTCCGCGATGTACTGGGTGGTATTCCAGTGGACCGGCGCGCTCACGTCGGCGGCGGCAATGGAAGCCATGCGCTGCCGGGTGCTGGCCATGGCTCGCTGCACGCGCTCCGCCATGGTGTAGCTCCCCTTGGCATCCACGTGGGTGAGCTCCATGCGGAACCCTGCGGTAACTAGGGTAGCACTGGAGCACAACACAAGAACGATGAACGCCAAACTTATTTCCATTGTTTCCCTCGGTTTGGTGCTCCTCAAGATCGATGTTCGCTTAATTTACCTGGTTGTAACTTGTGGCCTCCATATATATGCATCAGTGTAATATGTGGAAACAAACAAACTGACGGAGAATCGATGTACACTATGGATGATACATTCATCATGATTTAATACACTTAGTATAATCAAGTCCCAACGGCAGGCCTGAAACCATGAGGTTTGGGGCGGACTAACTTACAGCCGGCAGCATAGGCATGGGACAGTTGTATTACTCCCTCCCCCCCTAGATACTTATCACCCTTTTAGGTAAAAAGTACGTAGCATAAATATGTGTAGATTTATTAAACTTACGACAGGTGCTTAGCAACAGAAATAGTACTCAATCCCTCCGTCTAATAAAACTTGTCTCACTAGACAGATACATTCAAATGTTGACAATTCTAAGACAATTTTTATGAGACAGAGGTAGTACCATTTTTCCCATCTACACCTTTCATGGTGGTGGTCCAAGGTTTCATCTTTCGTGAAGACGAAGAACTTCTGGATGTCGATCATTCTTATCTAGCAGGAGTGATGAGTTCTGGAAGGCTTCGACGGTGAATGAAATAGTGTGCATCTTTTGCCTGGAGTTCACAGAACGGGTGGTATTCGGTCGCGCGCACTCATGCTTTTATTCCGACCGTTTGGTTCCAGAGGGAGCGGCGTGATGCTCTGTTATCTGTTGACATCAAGAGACTTTTTTGTCCATGGTGAAATCGCAAGAAGAGAATATCATGAAGGCTGGATTGAGGAACTAGCTAAAGGAGGTTCAAGTTTCCGCGATGTTGAGGAATTTGATTTGTGTTTCGGGCTTGCAGAAGTGGTATGAAAGTGGACGCGGCAGCACAGGTGAAGTTCAGAGTTCTACCTTTCAGGGTAAAACCCAAGGTCTGACCTTAACTAGTTGTGCCTGGCAATGACCTTGTTGAAGGCATTGTTTTGATAGCAGGGACTATTTTCAGTGTGTAAATCTAAGATCATTGATCTAAGATCATTGATCGGACGATGACGATGTTGGTGCACTATTCCCTTCTTGGAGGCGTCGCTTTTGCAGAGTTTGTGTTTCAGGTGTTGTCTTGGTAGTGGATATATTATTCTTCCTAGGCCTGGGATACTGTAGCGAGACTTTTGTTTCTTAGTTTTTTTCTCTTTTTTGGTTGTGTGTATTCGTACTGCCATTAGGGTGTTGCGTTCTTCTAGGAGCTAGGTGTAATTGGTATCTTTTTATATTAATATATTCCCTTTATCGAAAAAAGTGCGTGTTGGAGACGATGGATGAGAAGTCGTTCTGCTAAGCCTCAAAGGATGAACGCACGAGAGCAGCAGCTATCACCGATAAAGGGAAGTGTAGATTAGAAGGGATATGGATCAAATCCAACAAAATTTGCCAAATACAAACCTTCACATGCCCTTCGACAAGGTTAGACGTTCTTTAGAATCTTCCGTAGGATTATGTATGTATTTCTAGGATCTCACACACCTTCCACTACTACAAGGTGGAGTTGGCCTTGACTGGAAGATGACATTGTGATTCGATTGTATCCAATGTCTCATCGTTTGGACGAAGATGGCTGTCATCTCTTGTGATGAAAGGCGGTGAGAGCGGTCTAGCGTCAGGTTCCATTGGAAGATGTTCTTCAGGATCTGGGCACTTGTAATGGACCAAAGAAGATTCTGGAAAATAATTTCAGTCTCTAGCTGGACACAGGTCCTGAGGTCCAGCGTTGGACTGAAAGAGTTGTTTTGTCAACAATGAAAAGCAAAGGCAACGCTACATCCTGAACAATGATGGTAGCGGCCAGAAGTTCTTAAGATAAGACAGCATTGTGGAGCCGATCAGAAACGCTCTCCTCCCGTCGCCTCCTCCAGGCGACGACAGGGGGGCGTAACCCTAAATCGCCTCTTCCAGTGCTTTTCCCCGGAGGGGGCCCTGGGCTCCAGGGCGGCGGCCCTGGGAGGTGGCGGCGAGGCTGGCTTGACGGCGGGCAGCGCTCGCGGGTGATGTACCCTCTGCTTGGCCGCAGGGCGGCGGGTGGATGGGTGGGGTCGTCCGGGTGGCTTCGGCGTTCTGGCGTCAGATCCGGTGACCTGGTCTCCTCTCCGCCAGATCCGAGTGGGGTCGGCCTCCGACCGCCCGATCTGTGGCTAGGGATCCAGCACGCATGGGTTCCGCCCACCGGTGGAACCGGGCGAAAGCCCTGGCTGGCTTGTCCAGCCCGACGACGGCGACGCCTACGGGCGCCACGGTCTCCCCTGGAGGCGTCGTGGTGGTCTCCGTCAACAGGCAGCGTCTCGGGTGAAAACCCTAGGCCCCCTGGGCCGGGCAGTAGCGGCGCCTCGGTGCCGTGAGCTTCTTGAAGCCATTGCCTTGGGATGAGGTTCTTCGTGTGTTTGGCGAGTTGGTCGTGTGTTGCTCGGCGGCGCTTGGTGTGGCCCTTGATCTTCGTTTCCAAGGAAGTTCTTGGGCCCGTTTTGCTGCAGGCATCTTTTTTGGTGGTTCCTTGGCGTGGTGCTCATGGCGGTGCTGCTTGCCGGCGGTCCGGCGCCCACGAGCCTGGGCGAGGGGATAGGGTTCCCCTCCGGAAGCAATCCCGGCATGAGCGACGTCAAGGCCCGGTTCTCCTTTCCCTTCCTGCGTGCGGGCTGCTCCTTCGTATCGGATCCCGGATCGGTGTTACTCCTTTGCATCTCCAATTCGTCCCGTCTTGGAAGCAGGTGGCTTTCTCCGTCTGGGGCAGTTCCTAAGCAACGTCTTGAAGTTCGATGGCAGCAGAGCTCTGGCTAGCTTCCCTGTTCTTCGGTGCTTTGCATTAGGCTTGTCATGTTTCTTTCTGTTGACCTGTTTCCATTTTTGTAAGCTATGATCAGCACCCTTGTACTTCTGCCGTGTGTGGTTTAATTAATTTTAAGGTGGGCTGCAAAGCCTTATGTTTAAAAGTTCTTAAGATAAACGTACTTTCTGTGAAGGTAGAAAATCAGCTTGTTGAAGTTTTGTCATTCGAGATGCACTAGCGGACGGTGTGTGCAATTTCTAACTGCTCGCTGGAGTGGGTTGCGGTTGACGGTAGCACAGTGCACCACACCGCCTCCGTCTCGTTCCTTTCCACACGCACGCGCTCCATCGTGCTCGGGCTACATCGCAATCAGTGGCTTCTCATCATCAAGGCTTTCCTTCGTTCATGCGTCTCTAGTCCCTACGCTCCTCCACTGAAAAACAAGCCGAGAGAACTATCGTTTATGTTAGAGCTAATAACACCAGGCCTACATAAACTTGTCTCATATGTGCATTTTCATACATAAACTTGTAAAATCTGATACAAAGGTACATAAACTTGGCTACCCGACACGGGTTGGTCCAATTTGTCCAAAACGGGTACATCGGTGGATTCTCAGGCTTTGATGATTTTGCAAGAACAGCGGAGAATCAGAGAATCCACACTTTCATGATAGTGAAATAGAAAAGTGTTTTCCTAAAAGATAATCTCTTAGAAAATAAGATAAGTACATGCACAATGCTAGGGAAGATCTACTCGGATCATCTCCTTGAGGCGTCAAATTTCAAACCTCACTCCCTCTCTTCCCTCCAAATCCTTCCATAAAAAGAAGTACACAAGCTAAAAAAAATTCCCACTACACTATTTAAGTTCTTGCAGCAGCAACACAAACACCACCAACGACAACACTTGAAGTTCTATTTCTCCAAAAACGATACTCCCTCCGTCTCAAAATATAAGGCGTCTAAGGATTAGTTAAAAGTCAATGTTTTTAAAGTTTGACCAAATTTATACACAAAAATATAAATATTTACAATACTAAATCATTATCAATAGATTCACCCTAAAGTATATTTTCTTAATATGTCAATTTGATATTGTAGATGTAAATATTTTTTCCTAAATATCTGGTCAAAGTTTGTAAGGTTTGACTTTTGACCAATCCTTAGACGCCTTACATTTTGGGACGGGGGGAGTACATCCAAAAAGAAAATAATGCACAAGAGTTGCGGTCGCCCATTCTAAGGAAACACACCATGTATCATGCCGGAAATCTGTCTTTTTTTCCATTCCCTATCTGCATCTTCCTCCCACACACACGGACCTGTTATATGCAACATGTCTGTCCACACAGTCCTTTGTTTTATACTTGATGCCATATATACCAGCTTCCCCCATATATTTCATGAAATCTTGTCAAGGCCATGGCGAATTCTATAATAGTAGTAAATCATAGTGTTATGTCAGGAGGTTTATCGCATCAAACAATGGACCAGCAACCCTTGACAACAATGATAAAACAAACATTAGGATTTGGCGACAAAATCCAAAATTCTTGCAAGACGGGAGCATCTCCACACGCTTGGTTTGAAGCGATGCAACCAGCTGCTAGCTGTATCTACAATGCATGGTAGAATTTTCATAGATGGAAAAATTGTACTACAACTGTCCTATATGCGGCTATGCCTATGCTGCACAGCGTAAGGAAGTCCGCCCCTATCCCATGCATGGGTTCAGGCCGGCACCCGGGACTGATTATACTGGTAGTGTACTAGTACTAAATTATTTTTTGACCCTGGTAGTACTAAATTATGAATGTATCATCCATTGTACATCCTCTGTCACGTCTGCTTTGGTTCCACATGTTATCTCGGTGCATATATATATGGAGGCCACAAGTTACAAACTGCTCAGTTAAGCTAACATCGATATTGAGGAGCACCAAACCAAGCTAGGGAAACAATGGAGATAAGTCCGGTGTTCATCGTTCTTGTGTTGTGCTCCAGTGCTACCCTGGTGACTTGTAGTACCACAGGATTCCGCATGGAGCTCACCCACGTTGATGCCAAGGGGAGCTACACGGCGGCGGAGCGCGTGCAGCGTGCCATGGCCAGCACCCGGCAGCGCATGGTCTCCCTTGCCGACGCCGACGTGAGCGCGCCGGTCCACTGGAACACCAGCCAGTACATCGCGGAGTACCTGATCGGCACCCCGCCGCAGCGCGCCGAGGCCCTCATCGACACCGGCAGCGACCTCATCTGGACGCAGTGCTCCACCTGCCTCCAAGGATCCTGCGTCGAGCAGGGCCTGCCGCTCTACAACGCGTCCATGTCGGACAGCTTCCACCCCGTGCCATGCAACGACACCCTGTGCGTGGCTAACCAAGAGCACACGTGCGCCAAGGACGGCAGCTGCACTTTTGGTGCCTTCTACGGCGCCGGCGACGCCAGGGGGTCCATCGGCACCGAGGTTTTTTCCTTCGAGAACGGCACGGCGACGCTCACGTTCGGCTGCGTCAAGTCGCTGCTGATCAGCCCGGGGTCCCTCGACGGGTCGTCGGGACTCATAGGGCTCGGCCGCGGCCCCCTGTCGATCGTCTCTCAGACCGGCGCCACCAAGTTCTCCTACTGCCACACCCCGTACCTCCGCAGCAACGCCACCGCCGGTGCCAGCAGCCACCTCTTCGTCGGCGACTCGGCGAGCCTTAGCGGCGGCAGCCCTGTGATGTCTATGTCTTTCTTGGAAGGCCCTAAAGACTACCCGTTCTACTACGTCCCACTCGTCGGGATAACCGTGGGACAGACAAGGCTGTCCATCCCACCATCGGTGTTTGCTCTAAAACAGAACGGCGAAGGTGGTGTCTTCGTCGACTCCGGCAGCCCCACTACAGTTCTGGTCGACGGGGCGTACGGGCCCCTCAGAGAGGAGCTCGAGAGGCAGCTGAACGGGAGTCTTGTGCCGCCACCCGCTCGTAGTGGGATGGACCTGTGTGTGCCGGTGGCGCAGGAGAAGACATTGCCGTCCATGGTGTTGCACTTCAACGGCGGAGCGGACATGGTGCTGCCACCGGAGAATTACTGGGCACCGCTCGACAATTCCACGTCATGCATGGTGATGGATCATTCGCGAGGTATGAGCATCATCGGCAACTTCCAGTTGCAGAACAAACACATGTTGTACGACCTTGCCAAGGATGAGCTCTCTTTCCAAACAGCCGACTGCAGCTCACTCTGATCACCATGGTTGTCAGTATCGCGATACAGATCCTAGTATCATACGATGCTAAGATCTTACCAGGCTGAAACGTGCACTATGTATCCTAATCAGGTGATATTATTGTCATGGTACCATGTCATGAATCGGTAGTATCTCGATACTTCTAAAACAGGTGATACCACACATCAATTAAAAATAATCAAAGAATTAATTAAACGGCTGACATCAGCGAGCCTTATAAGCAGGTAATTGCTTCATTGGTTTCATGTTGTGGTATTTGCCCCCTCTGCATCCCTAATGTGGTGTTGGGTTGCATGCTCCAAGTTTATAATATGGACACACTCCCTTCCGAGAACAATATGTTTTTCAAAAAATATAAGCTAGGTAACTATTTTATTTAACACAAAAGTTGATTGTATTTTGAAAATAGATATCTCATAGTACCGTGATACTACCTTCTCATCAGCAAGGCTTTGCTCCATGTCTGCGTCTGTATGAAGAAAGAACTTCTTTAGCTTGTGTTTTCTGCAAGGAACGTGTCAGCAACGGGTGCAGTAAGCTTCTTTGGGCGACAGGTTTTGTATGGGAAAATTCAAACTCAAAGGAGAAGATAGACTTGCAACACTGTGCCGCAGATGCACAGTCGACAATCTTATTCTCTTCCATTTTTGTAGAAGGGATTCCTCCCCGACCTCATTACGAAAATCATAGATCACCATGTCAACCAGGTAAGAGAGACGTTTGTGGGGCTACGCAATCCCCACGGCATTATAACCAGCCTAGACGACAGAGCAACTACATAGGAGACGGCAAAAACCAGTCACATGTTTTCTTGTCCTGCTGCATGCAAGGAAACGATTTAATCCTTGTACTTCATGCCCGACACCTCGAAGCCAGGCATCTCGAACGAGATGGCAAACTTCTGGACCTCCGCCCTCAGCTCCGCGATGTCCTTGTTCTTCTCCAGGTCCACGATGAAGTCCACGTAGCGCTTGCCCCGCTGCTTCTGGACGTCTAGGCAGATGACCACGGCCTGGTGGAGGTACTCCGCGATCTGCACAAAGTCCTTCTCGACCAAGCCTCTCGAGGTCATCGCAGGTGTACCTGCAAACCAACATTTTATAAATGATGATTAAGTGAGCTGGTAGTATTCAGACGTTCCAGAAATTGTCTGTATGCTTATAGAAGTAGCCAGAACGTCTGGTAGATGATCACCACTGTTGAGCCTATGATTTATCTTCCATCCAACACATGGAAATTAAGTTGAGCTTTATTTTTTTTAAAGGAAACTTGTTATTTACCAATAAAGGATTTTGTCTCACATAAGCTTTGCACATGCTGTATATATCTTAAGTAAATCCATGGATACAAATTCCATCCAGAGGTGCAGTGTTGCCATACTAGATAAGGTAGGATGCATATTATTGCAACTCTATTCTAGTTTTTATTTTGGTGCACGGAAATAAAACAGTGTTACTATTTTTTTTTCTTAACCCTACAGGTTCTTATGAAGCAAGCAGATCTAAAACTTCAGGATAATGTAAGCTCCCGAAGCTTACATTTGCATACCCCTTTCTATTAGCATGCAAGGTTACAGTGTTAAGTCAGAGACGCAATCAGTAAGCTATCGTCACGTGTAGGCTGGCTAGTTGCTTGTTTGACCTTTTAAGATACCTAATTAACTAATTTGCACCAACACTCTTCTAAGCCACATATATGCCCTCAAATGCAGGGCCTTGAAACAGTTTAGACTTAAACAAGATCCTTTCGTCATGAAACAGGAACATCAGGGGCAGAAGCAACATTCCACACGAAATATTTCATTAACAAATTCACAACACGCCCACTTCACATGCTCTGGACGACCAATGTGAAAGGCTATATGATTAATTTGAGTGACTTCTGACCTACTTTCTTGCAACTGACAAATAACAACCTCCAAAGCATGTAGAAAAAAAGAGAGTAACAAAACTATATTTGGGAAGATGTACTGACCAATTCGGACACCACCAGGTGACAATGCACTGCTGTCACCAAAGACGGCATTCTTGTTGAGTGTAATGCTACTCAGATCACATACCTTCTCAACTTTGTTACCTACAATTTCAGCACACCAACTTCAGAGCAAGTTCACACTGAATGCAACCAAATAACAAAAGATGCCAAATAAACCTGCTATGCATACCAGACAAGCCAAGAGGACGAAGATCCCAGAGAACAAGGTGGTTCTCTGTTCCATCAGTAACCAGCTTGTAGCCCTTGCTCATCAGATGGTTTGCAATGGCAACAGCATTGGCCTTGACCTGCTGAATATAAGCCTTGAATCCAGGTTGCATGGCCTGCTTCAGGCCGACTGCCAAGGCAGCAATCTGATGGTTGTGAGGCCCTCCCTGGAGTGATGGAAACACTGCAAAGTTGATCTTGTCCTCATAATCGTAAAGAGCACCCTCGGGCTGGCCTTTCTTGGGAGGCTTTGGGCCTTTCCTGTAGAATATCATACCAGATCTTGGCCCCCGGAGACTCTTGTGGGTGGTGGTGGTCACCACATCAGAATATTCGAACGGATTAGTAGCCTCCTGTAGAATAACAAAACAATATGGTGAAACAGGAGTTCAGAGTATGGTGAAACTCTTTGCAAATTGCATAGTTTCCTGCAAAATTCGTGACAAAACCTAATGGAATTCATGTGGTTGAAAACACCAAAAGAAGCATAAATTCACTACCATACTGCAAATGTGAGTATGGAATATGAGAGATCCATATTTGCAAATTTCATAGGTTCTTATAAAGTTCCAGCCAAAGCCGACTAGAATCCATGTGGTCCAAAATAACAAGAGAATGATAGCAAACAGCATTTCCACAAACCCACGACTTTACTGCCTGTTGATGATAACTATTGGCAAAATAGAAGAAATACTGCATCTCAATACTATGAGAGGCTATAAGAAAATTTAGTGAAAGATTTCAGGTCATATCAAGGTAATTTTCAGTGTCAGCCCCCTCCTTAAACATGATTACACAAGGGGGAAGCATCGATTGTTGCAATAATTTGTCAAGCTTGATCTCAACTGTAACAGATAAAGACATTCAAGTCGGGATCATGGACTATTGCTCAGATGCATACAAAGATAAAGAATGACCAGGATAAAACCTCTTTTAATTAACGAATCATGGCATGTGCAACAAATGCAATACTGCGTCCATATAATAATGTAATAAAGGCACGGAGACATCCATACCTGCGCGGCAACGAGACCGCTGATATGAGCCATGTCACAGAGCAACATGGCCCCGCACTTGTCTGCGATGGACCTGAACCTGGCGTAATCCCAGTCGCGCGGGTAGGCGCTCCCACCGCAGATAATGAGCTTGGGGCGGAAATCCAAGGCCTTCTCCTCCAGCTTATCGTAGTCGACGTACCCGGTGTCGGAGCTGACCTTGTAGGGCAAGCTCTCGAAGTAGATGGAGGTGGCAGAAATCTTCTTGCCCCCGGCCGTGTAGTACCCGTGGGTGAGGTGGCCGCCGGAGGGCAGATCGAGCCCCATGATCCGGTCGTGGGGCTGGAGCAGGCCGGTGTAGGCGGCGAAGTTGGCGGGCGAGCCGGAGTAGGGCTGCACGTTGACGCCCCAGGCGGCCGGGTCGAGGCTGTAGGCCTGGAGCGCGCGCGCGCGGCAGAGCTCCTCGACCTCGTCGATGACCTCGTTGCCGCCGTAGTAGCGCGCGCCCGGCATGCCCTCCGAGTACTTGTTGGTGAGCGGGGAGCCGAGCGCCTCCATGACGGCGCGCGAGGTGAAGTTCTCCGACGCGATGAGCTCGATGCCCGCGCGCTGCCGCCGCTTCTCCCGCTCGATGAGGTCGTGGATCTCTGGGTCCGCCTCCGCCAGCGGGGCCAGGCCCCAGTCGGCCACGGCGTCCATCGCGGCGGCGGCGGGAGCGGCGGGGGTGGGGGAGGCGTCGGTGGAGACGGCGTAGAGGCGGACGGGCCGGGCGGCGGCGCGGAGGCGGAGAGCGGCGTTGGATGGGTGGTTGGGGAGATGGCCGGCGGTGGGGTGGGGGTGTAGAGCGGCGCGCAACATGTGTGGCTGCGAGAGGTGGTGCGCAGCCATGGTGGTGAGCAGGCGGCGGCGGCGGCGGCGGCGGGGCGGCTGCTGTAGGGCACACACGGTGTAGTGTAGGAGTCGGCTTATTAACTCGGGATAAGGTTCGGCCCGTTGGCCTTGCTGGACCGCATCTGATTCCTCGTGGGCTTGGCCCGTGGAAACCAAGGACCTTGTTTGATTCAAAAGATTTCTAAAAATTACCTATACAAAATTGCCTTGTATACCTTTTTTTTCCCAAATTTCTATACATACATACGTATACAAAAGAATCCATCAATCTTTTTTATGGTTAGATTGACGGTCTAGATTTAATGAATGATCGTTATCTCTACATTTGTGTGTAACAACGTTTGAACTAAGATCCAACTTTATTCATTCAACAAAAAAAATCCATATTTGGTAGATAAAAACCGGAAACTCGGTGTGCTAAAATATAAAGATGTATGCTGTTGACTACAATATGTCCGTTGTTGAGTACACAACAATTAATCATCGCAAGACAACAACACTGTTCTTTGAGTACTAAAGAGTAAAATGAATACAAATATTCTGAAAACTCACTTAATTTACCAATCATTTTCCGCTAAAATTTCACACAGACTAAGTTTACTAAACATTTATGCGGAAATTTCACCCTGTATAGGTACCTTAATTCTTCACAAATTTGGATATTAATTAGAACATCATGACGATTTGATTACTCCCTCCATTCCAAAATAGTTGATATTCTAGATTTTCCCTAAGTCAAACATGTCTAATTTTGACCAAAGTTGTAGGGAAATGTGTCAATCTCTACTATCTAAACTCTATTTAGTACAAATTTTATTGTAAGAAGTGTAATAAAAATAATGTGTTTGACTTAGGACAAATCTTGAATATCGATTATCTTGGAACGGGGGGAGATCTACACACCAATTATTATTGTAGTTAGGTATTATAAAATTAAAACTTCATACACTCACTCTGTCTGGAATTATGATGTATTCTAAATTTGCTCGAAGTCAAATTTTGTAAAGTTTGACTAAGCCACACATTGTGGTAGTGGATACATGTAATCTGAAAATATATTTTATGGAAACTAACAATATTTTTTACATATTGTGAATATTTATATGTTTTCTAAATCTTTAGTCAAAGTTTACCAAATTTAACTAACCCAGAATGCATGGTAATTATTAACAGAGGGAGTATAATGTATTGCAATGAAAATAAGAGTGGAAATGATCGATATAAGTATAAATTTTTATAAAGCAATAAAGCATCCAGCTACCAAACTCGCATAGGTCCTATTTTTATCCACACCTGCATATATACATATTTTCCACATCAAAATAAATAATAGTAAAAATATTACTAACATGTTAGAAATTATCATAGAGACATGTGACTCCAACTATCAATAGTGTGGATCCTCTTTTATTTGCATACAAGAACTATTATTTCATAATAACTCGATGTAAATGTGATCACAACGAATAGGTCATCATAATTGTCTTGTGACATATCACCACCGATAGATCTTGAAACTCTATCGAAGCAAATTCTATTGATAGATTATCATATCATGTCTATACATATTATATCTGATAGATCTTCATTGAACACGTTGCATTCACTATTTTTTTAAAGTTTGAACTAAAAATATATATCCCAAGTAAATATACATAAATGCATGTCAATAAAAAGTAATGAAAAATTTATGTATATTAAAACATAATATAATTATATGTTGGTGGATCTAAATTTTTAGTTGGAGTAACCATGTCAATCCCATAGATAGACAAGTCAATCAAAATCTAACAAATAATATGGATACACACAAATTCACCCATGCATCTTTCACCCTGAACCGGAAAATATCAAAACCCAAGTTTTGGAAAATTAAGGGGAAATCATCATCCATTGAGGATGTTTCATTCGAATTCCTCAATCGACCAGAGAAGCCCTATAACTCTCTGACATGCACCGTGAAGGGGAGAGAAAACTTTTGGTATATTGATTCGATTGGGATCTGAGGAACTTAGGTAAAAATACCGCATATTTAATTTGTTTGCATGTCAAATGACATTTCAGAGACCTAAAAATGGGGCGCCCATCTACTCTTACACGGATAAAAAACTCAGAGAGGCACCATATGGGCATCAACAAATGAGCACGTTAGTTCCGATACTTGCTGAAATTGAAGGGATAAAGTAGAACAAGTGAATATTGTGTACATATTTTTTCCTTCACATAGAAACATGTGTCAAGATATATATATACATGCAAGAAAAATATATAATCCATATTACCAAAAGAAATTATAAGGTAGGCCGGACTCTTCTCAATATATTTATATATTATACTTTTCAGGATAAAGAAACATAGAGTGATGAAAGAATTCTAATAGTTTCATTTTGCATACCCATTAACGAGGATGATTATTGTCCTTTTGGTTCAAGAAGAAAATTTATCAATGTGAATAGACCACACATGTGTTGAGCTAACATCACATGAAGCGAATTATTAAGTTAATGAAACGAAGTTCATGAAAAGATCGAATCTGAATTTGGAATGAGCAGGTGCTAAAGCGAATTATTAAGTTGCTGAAACAAATTTCATGAAAATATCGAATTTGAATTTGGAATGAGCAGGTGCTAAAGGGAATTATTATTTAAGTTATTAAAACAAAGTTAATGAAAATATGGAATTTAAATTTGGAACTGCTGAAGCTTGCCTCGCCATCTCTACTCTGGCAGCTCTTCATATAACTCCATTTTTCTTTCCTCTCAGTCGTGTTACTACCAGTAATAGGGAAAACCAAAGTTCTGAGCATCAATCCACAACTAGAACTTTAGAAGGATTGATACTTGAGCGATCAATCAAACAGGGAAATAAAATTTATGAGCATTTCAGCAATTGAACGGGACTGCATGTTTCTGCTTATAGACACGTTTTCAGCACATATACCCTATGGGTGCAAAACACTGAGAATTTTGGGGGAAGGGAAGAGCTGCCAAAACAAACCGATGAAAATTGGCATCGATGTGGGGTTTATATTTGGAAACGAGAGTAGACATCAATGATACATCAACAGGTAGGTGAGTGATTTTCTCCTTGTAGTTTCGTGGCATGTGATCTTTTTTTTTGCAGGGAAACTCAGGGCCTTTATTCATGATAACCAACACCACCAGCATTGTCAGCAAGACAACTGGTGACGAGGAAACTAGGAGTTGTATCCATCCAACAACTCGTCTCATTCTGTGAGCATGCAAGCTTAGCACGAGAGATGAGCTGGTACATTGGCAGATCGACTTACATGCTGAATAACAAATGTAAAAAAAGATGAAGCTAGCCCTTCAATTTCTAACAGAACTGCTGCTACTAACGAGCGAGAAACCGCGCGCGAGTTCCGAGATTGACAACTTCAAGGCGGTCGGACTCCATCACCACTCGCGAGAAACCACGAAGCTTGGCAAAAATGACACCATCCCGAAGCGAAAGCGCCTCCGCCACCATCGGATCGGTGATGCCCGGATATGGCTTGCTCCAAGCCCCAAGAAACTCAGAAGCGGACCGAGCGATCCCTCCTGCACCTCCTTTGTGATCATCTGAACTGATGCCAGCATCAGTATTAATCTTCACCTCGCCCTCCTCCGGAGGTCTCCAGCCATGGCCTGGAAGGACCGAAGCGTGCTGTCTAGGTAATTCCAGCAACGACAGGGCATCCCGAGTCATCTTCATCGAATGAACTGGATCAATGCTATTTCTGTCATGGACAATATTGTTCCGAGAAGTCCAAATAGCCCACATAATAGTAATAATTTTTGCCCGATCCGAGTCACCAATCTGTGGATCGCAGATTAAATCTCGCGTCCAAGTTACAGGATGAAGCTGCGGTAATTTGATATTCAGACTACTTCTAGCTTCAGTCCAAAACCGTTGTGCATGTGAGCATTTAACAAGAGCATGCATGGTGTCCTCATTACTTGCTAAACACACTTTGCATCTGGCCATTTGTGCAATATCTCGGTGTTGTAGTGTTGCTTCTACCGGCAGAATGCCGCGTAGTACTCGCCACCAAAATACTCGCACTTTTGGCACCACCTACATCTTCCACAATCTATCCCACATCTGTTTTTCAGAGGTTGAAGTTTCTGTCATCGTCCCTTCCGCTAGAGTACTATGCTCGTTCTGCGTCATTAGAGATCGATACGCTGATTTAACAGTGTAGACACCCGTTCTTTCCAAATCCCAGGCCCAGAAATCGTCACCCCCATCTCGTCGGAGAGGCATATTCAGGATAGCATCCGCTTCCGGCGCAATGAAGTTCCTTCTGACCAAATCTATCTTCCAAGTACCATTATCTGAATCAATCAACTCTGAGACAAAAGTAAATGCATCCTCGCTGTCATCTAACTGACATGAAGGAGTCATCGTTCTCAGGCCTGAAATCCACTGATCTGTCCATATCGAGATCGAGGTTCCATCACCAATTCTCTTAATGAGTCCATTAGACAGAGCTCTTCTCCCTGCCACTATTGCTCGCCAAGTTGCCGACGCTCTGCTCGGCACAGATGCCTGTCTGAAGTCAGTGTCAGGGAAATACTTGGTTTTCAGAACACGCGAGCACAATGAGTCCGGGTGTGTAATGAGGCGCCACCCCTGTTTGCCAAGCAACGCGAGGTTGAACATTTCCAAGTCCCGGAACCCCATACCCCCCTTACACTTTGGTGACGCAAGGGAATCCCAAGCGACCCAATGAATTGATCGTCGATCAATCGAGCTGCTCCACCAGTAGCGTGCCATGTAAGATCGTAATTGTTTGCACACTTTTTTGTTTAGCAGAAAACAGCACATACTGAAAGTTGGTATTGCCTGGATCACCGATTTCAGAAAAACCTCCCGTCCAGCACTAGAGACCATCCTTTCAGAACCACCGTGTAATTTGCTTCTGATTCTTTCACCTAGGTGATCAAAAGTCCCACTTGTGATGCGACCAACAGCAGTAGGAAAGCCTAGATATCTTTCACTAAAGGCCTCCACTGCCACTCCCATCAAATTTTTCAAAGCTTCTCGGGTATCATCAGGTGTGTTTGGACTGAAGTAGATTGAGCTCTTCTCTCTGTTCACACACTGCCCGGAACAATTCTCATAAATCCTCAAAATATCATTTAGCCTTGTTGCACTTTGCACATTTGCTTTCATAAAAATAAGACTGTCATCCGCAAACAACAGGTGATTAATCCAGGGAGAATGAGGGCTGACCCTAATTCCCCTATCTGTGTTGTTCCCTCCAAAGAAATTCAGTAGAGTAGTAAACCCTTCACCACATAGGAGGAACAAAAACGGTGACATGGGGATCACCAGAGATTCTGGGTTGGATCCCCAGCGGAGTCGTCTATTTTTAAGCAGAAGTCCCACACCCTGGTAAGAGTTTTTCCCGTAACTCTCGGCGCCTCCCTCTGAGGCGACTAGGGTTTGTGGAGTTTTTGGCGGCGCACGTCGATCTCATCGGCGGGGCGAGAGGAGATCGCCGGCGAGATGGACTCGTTGGGGCGCGGGAAGGAGAAGGAACAGGATGCCTTGTCGCCAAGGGCGGCTAGGGTGCGGTTGGAGGAACAACTGGGGAAGATGGGAATCACCGATCTGGAGGCGACTCCATTGGTGATTGATGATCGTGACGAGGGGGCGCAGAAGAAGTGGCTACTGGCCGGGATGGTGCTGCATCGCCATGTCTTTCATATTAACACCATAATCAGTGCCCTGCGCCCTGCTTGGGGCAATCCTAAAGGTCTGTTATTCCGATCTGTTGGGGAAAACAAGTTTGTTGCTGAATTTGCCACAGAGAGGGATAGGAGTCGTGTATGGGAGGGATCGCCATGGCACGTTAGTAGGAATGATGTGATTCTGTCGGAGTTCGAAGATTGCATGAAACCATCAGAGCTCAGGTTTGATCGTCTTCAACTCTGGGCTAGAGTTATGAACCTTCCCTTCAATCTCAGAGATAAAAAATGGTGGCTGCCGATTGCACGCCAGATAGATGAAACGGTGAAGGAAGTTCAGTTTGATCATGTGGGAGGTTTCCTTAGGGCGAGGGTTACGGTTCTTGTAGCCCAGCCGCTGAGGCGATATATTTTGATCGAGTCATCCAGGAGGCAGAGTACGGACCTATATGAGATACAATATGAGCAAATTCCTCACTTCTGCTTCTCTTGTGGTCGACTTGGGCATTCAGATCTTATATGCCTTACACCAGGTTCCAGGGATAGCAATGGTGCTTTACCGTACGGGAAGGGTTTAAGGGCATCTGATGAGAAGAAATGGTCTTTCAATGACGGTTCGACAAGGGAGCAGTCTTCTGCTTCGGCGAGTAACACAGAAACAAGGAAATCGAGCAGTGCGGCTGAATAAGGCACAGAGGTCACGTCCCCTTTGAAGAAGAACAATAGTAATAATAAGCGCAAAGCGGTGGAGGTGAAGAAAGTCTACAGGAAGGTAGAGGCTCCACGGCTGATGCTCACATCGTCAGCTGATGGTCATGATGAAGTTCCTATGGCCCAGGGGGAGGAGGTCGTAGAGACAGTGTTGGGAGGAAGCTCCGGGGGAGTTGAGGAGGAACCAGACCCAAAGAAGAAGAGGCCAACCCCAACGAGCTCTGAAGATTTGGCAGCGGCTGCAGGTCAGCCCTGCCGGCCTCAATGAGTTGCTTGAGCTGGAATGGTCGCGGGCTTGGGAACCAAGCGACTGTTCGAGAGCTGCGAAATGTCGTAAGACAAGAAGGTCCATGTATCTTGTTTGTTATGGAGACAAAGATTCCGAAGGAAAGAGTTGAAAGTCTACGGAATTATTTGGGATTCCAAGGCTGTTATGCAGTGGCTAGTGATGGATTGAGTGGTGGCATTGGTTTGTTCTGGACAGCTGATGTCTCTGTGGATATCAAAAACCACAGTTCCTGCCATATTGATGCTATGGTGAGGAGGAATGATCATTCTGGTTTTGAATGGAGATTCACGGGGTTTTATGGGGCTCCGAAGGTGGAAGACAGGCGCCACAGTTGGAGATTCCTTCAAACTCTTTTGGCTATTGAGCACTCGGCATGGATGTGTGTAGGGGATTTTAACGAAACGTTGTATGCGAGTGAACATTTCTCGAGAGCAGCTAGACCAGAATGGCAAATGCGGGCTTTTCGTGAAGTGGTGGAAGATTGCTCATTTCATGATCTGGGATGGTCAGGAGTGGAGTACACCTGGGATAATGGGCAAATGGGGGTGTCCAATGTCAAAGCTAGACTGGACAGGGCCTTTGGCAATGATGATTTCCTTGCCCGATTTAATTACACAAAGGTTAGACACATTGCTACAACTGAATCAGATCATTGCTTTCTTTTGATTGAATTCAAGGAGCAAGCAACTGAGGGAATAACTAGAGGAGGAAGACAGTTCCGATATGAGAATGTGTGGCAAACTCATGCTGACTATGATCAGCTAGTGTTGGATGCTTGGCAAAAAGGAGCAGGTCAGGAGGGTCTTCAAGGGGTGATGCATGCACTGGATAATATGCAAGCTAGCCTAAGCTCCTGGGGTGCCAAAGAATTTGGTGGCTTGGCACGGAAGGGGAGGAAACTCCGCGAGAAGCTAGATCGCCTACGACAGCGATCGGTTGGCCGAGGGCCTAGTGATGAGGAGAAGGCGATCGCGAAACAATTGCGCGAGACGCTGAGACAGGAAGAGATCTGGATGCGGCAGCGCTCCAGGGTCCAATGGCTACGTGAAGGGGACCGAAACACTGCGTATTTTCACTCTCAAGCTGCACAGAGGAAGAGGATCAATAAAATTCCAGACCTAGTGCGTGCAGATGGGAGGATGTGTGTATCCTGGGAGGAGAATAGTGAGGAGATACAAGGATTCTACACAAATCTGTATACCTCACAGGGTTCCGGCCCATGGACGAGTTGATGGACTTGGTCCCGACAAGAGTAACTTATGATATGAACCTGGAGCTTGATAAACCCTATACGGCCGAGGAGGTGAAGGCGGCGTTGTTCCATATGGCACCATCAAAAGCTCCAGGAGTGGACGGATTTACAGCGGGGTTTTTCCAGAGACATTGGCAGCTATTACATGTTGATATCGAAGCTGCTGTCCTGGCTTTTCTGAATGGCGGTGAATTACCGGTGGGGCTCAATGATACATCGATCACTCTTATACCCAAGGTACGACATCCGCAGCGGATTTCTCAGTTTCGACCCATCTCATTGTGTTCGGTACTTTATAAGATTGCATCCAAGTGTATTACGAACAGAGCAAGGAAATATATGGGTGAGATAATTGGTGAAGAACAAAGTGCTTTTATTCCCGGCCGTTTGATAACAGATAATGTTTTGATCGCACATGAAAGTGTACATGCGATGAAGAAACGGAAGAAGGGGAAAAATTGTGTCAGTGCACTGAAACTAGATATGATGAAAGCATATGATCGAGTGGAGTGGCACTACCTACTGTTGTGGATATACTTCATAGGTATACCATCGACATGGTCCGATTCCGGCAAGCCCGGGTGGCCTACAGATGGTGGTGATGGCTTATGGCCCACCGGGCAGCCCAGTTGCTGTTGATCATGAAGGAAGAAGTCCAGCCCAGGATCAGCAGGCCGGATCCGTACCGACATAGGAGTAACCCGGATCCATGGAGGCCCATGAGGAACCCGGATCCAGTACGACGTATATGGAAGGTGGATCCGTGACGTGCACGGCAAGATATTGTACCGTAGTTAGGCTGCATGCGTAATCCGGCTAGGACTCTCCATGTAAACCCTAGATCCGTGCGCCTTTATAAGCCGGATCACGGGAGCCCTAGAGGGACAACCACAACTCATTGTAACAACGCGAAAGCGCCCGGATAATTCCGGACAAGCAGCGGTAGGCCCTGTCATCGTGCGGGTGTTCGAAGCTGGGTAACTCGCGTACCACCGTCCCGTGTGCACTCCGCCCTATGGCCCCTACTTCTTCTCCCCTCGTGAGGATCCCTCCTCCGAGGTACCGTCGATTAGGCAACGACGGTTGGCGCCCACCGTGGGGCTGCGGCGTACGGAGGCCGAAACCGGGCGGGTTCCACATCTTCATCTGCGAGACCGTTGATTTCGACGGAAACGCACTGGTAAGTAATGTAGCTACGACCGCCGCCGAGCAGGACGCAGCTGCAAAGATCCGATCCGAGTCGCTGGAGCTTTCCACGGAAGAATCCGCCTTAGACACTGGAAATTTCAAATTCTGGTTTTGGTAGCCGGATCCGCACCTATATTTTGGTAGCCGGATCCATACCTATTTTTGGTTGCCGGATCCGCGCCTACGTTTCTGGTAGTCGGATCCGCACCTATATTTTTGGTTGCCGAATCCGCGCCTACGGTTTTGGTAGTCGGATCCGCACCTATATATTTTGGTAGCCGGATCTATACCTATTTTTGGTAGTCGGATCCGCACCTATATTTTTGTAGCCGGATCCATACCAAAATTTTGGTAGGTGGATCCGCACCTAAATATCTGGAAGTCGGATCCACACCTAAATTTTGGTAGGTGGATCCGCACCGATAGGACCACTACAACAATCAATCTCGCACGGCTCGACGGAACGCCGAAGAAAAACCGCCGCGACCGACGTTGATTCCGCTCCAAACAGCTAAGTCCCTATTTATATTTAATATTTTAATATTTTATGATCATGAGATTAAGATTGGTTCACTCATATCCTGAGTCTTTTACCGCTTTCACTGTTGGTCATATCTTTCCCACGATTTGCCTCGCGCTCGTGAAAAACTTTGTACTGTTTTTGCCGCTTAAGGCTCCGATGCTGCTGCAAAAATTTCCGCCTTCGGGCGTTAGCTTGAGTTTTCGGCCTACACGTTTTCTGTTGTTTATATGTGGATTCCTTAGTAGTGACATTTCGGTACTTAAAGCCGGCCTCTGTTTCGAGGTTCTTGATTGTTTCGCTATTAAGCGCTATCGCCTCGAGCGGATGTTACTGTGTTTAAAGTTTGCCGTCTCGCGAAAAGTCAAGCATATAAACCAGAAGAACGGATAAACCAGCACTTTCTTAAAACATATAAATTACATTAAGCTGTTCAAGATAGTCGAGTTTTTCCGCCTTGACAGTTTTATGTTGTTCAAGCTGCTGCATAGTTTCAGCTTTAAAACATTTGTTCAAAGGCCGTTTTTTTCCGCCTTACATTTGTTCGTTGAACATGATCAAAGAAACAATTTAATACAAATATGTTTTTATGTTTATGTATCAGGTACATGACACTTGGACGTATAATAGTCCTCGATTTAAGGTGTTTTCAAGCAGATCTAGCACAGCGCGAAGCCCCAGGGGAAGCTAGCCGGATCCAATGAGATAAGGTTAGGCGGATCCGTAGCATGCACAGCTGGAAAAGCAACTTGAGTCTTGATTCCGCTATGCTTAGCCGGAACCAACCCTCGGGGGCTGCGATTTTGATCTTAAGTGAAAAGTGTGTTTTCTTTCGAGTATTAGTGCTGGAAATTTCCGCCTAGATGCTTGGGATTTATACTATTCCTTGGTCACATGTAAAGATAAAGCTACTCTAAGAGCTCCAAGCCGGATTTTCAAGTAAATTCACCTTGGCGCTCGGGGGCTACATCGATGAAGTTCTCTTTGGAGCAACTAACCGAAAAATTTCCACCTTGACGCTTGGGGGCTAAGTTTCTGAGCATCGAGTCTCCTTGGAGCAAGCCGACTCAATGCTCGGGGGCTACATACATATGGTTATGTCAAGAAAAATTTCAAAGATGGCGAAAATCTAGCTAACTAGTCGGATCCGCACCTAATTTTTTGGTAGTCGGATCCGCACCTTAACTTTTTGGTAGCCGGATCCGCACCTAGTTTTTTGGTAGTCGGATCCGCACCTTAACTTTTTGGTAGCCGGATCCGCACCTAGTTTTTTGGTAGCCGGATCCGCACCTAATTTTCGGTAGCCGGATCCGCACCTAATTTTTTGGTAGTCGGATCCGCACCTGATTTTTGGGTAGTCGGATCCACACCTATATTTTGACTGGTCAGATCCGAACCTACATTTGGCTAGTCGGATCCATACCGAAGATTACGTTGGATGGTGTCTCCGAAGAATCGACCATTGGATCATGAAGTTTCCGACCAATACTTGGTTGGAGATATGAAGTTTGGAGTCCTTCAAGATTCTCTATTATTCGTTCCAGCCAAAGGATGAAGATACATGCGCAAGGCTGAGCTGGATGGAAGAACGGTGAATTTTGGAGAACTCCGGGGGCTACTTGTTGTGGATATACTTCATAGGTATACCATCGACATGGTCCGATTCCGGCAAGCCCGGGTGGCCTACGAGATGGTGGTGATGGCTTATGGCCCACCGGGCAGCCCGATTCTTGTTGATCATGAAGGAAGAAGTCCGGCCCGGGATCGGCGGGCCGGATCCGTACCGACATAGGAGTAACCCGGATCCATGGAGGCCCATGAGGAACCCGGATCCGATGCGACGTATATGGAAGGTGGATCCGTGACGTGCACGGCAAGATATTGTACCGTAGTTAGGTGTATGCGTAATCCGGCTAGGACTCTCCATGTAAACCCTAGATCCGTGCGCCTTTATAAGCCGGATCTCGGGAGCCCTAGAGGGACAACCACAACTCATTGTAACAACGCGAAAGCGCCCGGATAATTCCGGACAAGCGAGCGGTAGGCCCTGTCATCGTGCAGGTGTTCCGAAGCTGGGTAACTCGCGTACCACCGTCCCGTGTGCACTCCGCCCTATGGCCCCTACTTCTTCTCCCCCTCGTGAGGATCCCTCCTCCGAGGTACCGTCGATTAGGCAACGACACCTACAGTCCATGATGCTCAAGCTTGGCTTCAGTGCAAATTTTGTTCGTCTGATCATGAAATGTGTTACTTCGGTCAGATTCACTGTGCGTGCAAATGGTGAAATGTTGCCATATTTTACCCCTACGAGGGGGCTTCGGCAGGGCGACCCCCCCCCCCCCTCTTCATATAACTCCATTTTTCTTTCCTCTCAGTCGTGTTACTACCAGTAATAGGGAAAACCAAAGTTCTGAGCATCAATCCACAACCAGAACTTTAGAAGGATTGATACTTGAGCGATCAATCAAACAGGGAAATCAAATTTCTGAGCATTTCAGCAATTGAAGGGGACTGCATGTTTCTGCTTATAGACACGTTTTCAGCACATATACCCTATGGGTGCAAAACACTGAGAATTTTGAGGGAAGGGGAGAGCTGCCAAAACAAACCGATGAAAATTGGCATCGATGTGGGGATTATATTTGGAAACGAGAGTAGACATCAATGATACATCAACAGGTAGGTGAGTGATTTTCTCCTTGTAGTTTCGTGGCATGTGATCTGTGAAGTCAACGACGACTTCCGTATGTATAAGTTTTAGGGATCTAACATTTTCTGGATATATTCATCTGCAAAATGCATCCGAAGATTTGCATGTAGTCCAAGTTCCCACTTAAGTGACTGCTATGACGTTATTTAGATGTCAAATTTGTGATTAATTTGAAAGGCTGAATGGACAAGTGCAAGATGTATACTTAGGAAGCCACAGATCTGACAAGCTAAACAAAGTTGACTACTCTCATATGATACTGTATATGAATTCAACACGAAAAAAAATCTAAACCAGAAACCATGGATACAAATGCATGACATGTCGAACTAGTACTGTCTTTTATTGATGTAGGGAGTATAACAAATAAAAAACGAATGAACGGAACACGTACGTATGGGGTGAAAATTGGCACCAGATCGATGACCATATCCAGAAACTAAACCGAAATGCAATATGTTCTTCACGCAGTCGCATGGGGATCCTTGAAGGAATGATCAGTTGAACTTGTTGCAGACCCTGCGGATCTCTCCCTGCGTTCCGGTTAGGACATTGACCTCGCTTAGCTTGACGAGCGCCTGGGGGAAGAGCCAGCTGAAGTTGTCGGTGTTGGCGAGCATGTCGACCATCCACCTGGTGGGGGCGCCATTGCCGTAGAGGTTCTGGTCGACGGAGAGCACGCCGCGGCGTTTCTGCAGCATCTTGTAGAAGCTCTTGTCCACCTTGAGCGCGCTCCACTGGTCGTCCAGGAACACGACGGTGTTGTCGGTTGACGGCTTGTTGGGGCACACGTAGTTCTTGTACACGAACGCGTAGTAGGGGTCCAGGCTCGGGTCCGTGGCGCCGGCCTTGCCGCCGTAGCTGTAGAGGCGGCTGCTCTTGATGGCGCTGCAGTGCGTGACGCCCACCGTGTGCGCGCCCAGCAGCAGGACCATGTCCATCTGGCCGAGCCCGAGCTTGCCGAAGAAGGCGGTGGCCTGCGCCACCGTGCTCTCCGGCCCCGGCAGGTTCACGTCGGCGGCCTTGGACTGCCGCCTGTCCCTCCGCCCGGTGCGCACCGCGTAGGCGTTCCCGCCGGCCAGACGGACCGCGTCCCTGGTGGCGAGGATCTCGATGTCGGAGCAGGAGACGACGCCCGGGCACCGCTTCTCGAGCTCCGTCTTGACGTCCGCGATCAGGTCGTAGCCCTTCACGCTCAGGTTCGGCGGTGCCGTCTTCTCCGCCCCCGGGCCGTCGATCAGAAGCCCGCCGTCGCAGCCCTACACAGATATGCCAATCAATCATTCAAATTATTAATCCATGGAGCAATGCATGGACTATTACGCAAAGAGTATACATACATTGACGCCGCACTCGTGGAACTGCAATCGCAGCAGGTAGGCGGCGACGGCGGGTTCACGGGAGAAGCGGGCCTTGACGACGCCCTGCACGATCGCCTCCACGTCGTTGGCGCCACACTTGCCCTTGTAGAACCCATTCTGTAGCTGCGCCTGAGTGGTGGTGAGGCCCAGCACGGCGAGTGCCACCGCTAGCACAAACGTTGCCCTCGTGTGCGCCATTGGTCGCAGCTAGCAAGCTTTTCGAATGGAACAATGGCTGCTGTGCTTGAGCTAGTAATGGAGGTGAGAGACAGATGGCGTGTGCCTAGCATACTTATAGCTGGGTTACGACTTACGAGAGGTGACATGCATGCATGGCCGCGCACTCACCCATTCTGGCCAGCTTGTGGAATATATTGCTTGCGTTGATTTTTTTTTTTTTTTGGGTAATGGAGAGCACGTATATCGATCGATCGGCATATGCGGTCGGGCCGAATCGTTTTCTTGCCCAGCGCTATACTGAAATTCTTAGCTCAAAACCTGTATTTAGTAAGTACATACCGCGGATCCTATTTCTTCTTAATGACGCTTACCCCTCGCCGTGGATGGTACAATATTCTAGGATGGCTGAAGACGGAAAGCAAACCCTTTTCTCGCTTCCTTTTTTTTTTAAGTCATGTTCATATAGCAGTCAAAGTTGCCTTTTGATCGTCTTCCTCATAAAAGTCTCTATTTCGAGCTTGATTTTAGGATAAGTTCCTTATCCCCTATGCCCTAAAGTTACTCTTTTTCAATTACGCTTGTAAAGTGCAGGCCAGTTTAACGCCTTTTTCAAGCAAGAGTCCTATCTATCAGCCATAGATGCCTTATTACTAGATTAAATGAATTACTAGATTAAGCCATAGATGCCTTATTACTAGATTAAAGTTTGTGGTAGAGAACTTCTTTGAGTCATCCTATCTTTTTCGAGAACCCGCAACAGCGTGCGCGTCATTGTATTAAGCTGACAAGAAACGCCAAGAATGGCTACAACACCACACATGCCTTTTGGCTTACAACACACTCCTACAACACCGATGCCAAGCACACCTTGCCCAACCTCAACCCAAGAATGGCGAGGCGGCGGGGCACAGAGTCTCCAAACCGCGTCACAGCCAACTCCAACAACACGACCAACTTCCCAAGCTGCCCAGACCAACGTACCACATCATACGCCTAGAAGATGAAGCGCACGATTGGCAGGGTGTGGCCAAACTTGGGAATGGGCCGACAAGCGTGTTGGCGATGGTGTACATAGCGCACCAGAGACTCACACCTTGAGCAGTAGCAGACACCGGCGAGGCTACCATCACCGAGAGCCATCCCTCACAGCCAAAAACAGCGCCTTCAAGAAGGGGACGACGATGCTGCGCCGCCACTGCCCGGTCCGGCAAGCCAGACCTAGGGTTTACCCTGGCGTCGAGGGTAGAAACGGTCAGGACCCAAAACCACGCCTCCAAGGAGGGAGATGGCACCCACAGGTGTCACCGTGGTTCGCAACGGAAGAACCGAGCAGGGTTTTCACCCAGGCCAAAGACCGCCCAGCGGCGAGATGGAGATGCGCCAAAAGCCGGCCTGAACCACCGCAGCAGGAGGCAACTAGAGGTCGACGGAGAAGGGCGAAACGCACCAAAAGCCACCGCAGCAGCCACCCAGAACCGGCCAAAAACGAGACCGAGATGGTCTGCTCCTGGTAGTTGGGTCGCTGCTGCCGCCGGAGCACTCCGGCCACCACCGCCGTCGAAGGGCCACCAAGGGGACAGCCCTCCGAAGACACGAGACTGCGAGCTGAGCCAGCGCGCGCAAGGAGGAGGGGGGGGGTCGCCCGCTCGAGCCCATGCGGGCCCGTGCAAGCCCATCTAGGCCCGCAAACCGAAACGCCGTCGGCGCACCGAGGCCGCCATGGGCGGACGAGCGAGCACGACAGCGTCGGGACCGCGGCGACCCCGGCACCCTCCACCAGCCCGCCGACGCAAGCCCACGCCGCCCGCCGCCACGAACGACGCCGCCTGGAACGCGGCGCCGCCGCCACGAGGACGCCGCCTGGAACGCGGAGCCGCCGCGCCGTCGCGCCCTCCGTCAGCGGGACGCCCACCACGACCGCAGAGACCCGCGCCTCCACCGCCGCGCGTGGGAGAAGAAAGGCTCCGGCGGCGCCCTCTGGCGGCGGCGAGGAGAAGGGGGCGGGGGGGGTGAGTCATCCTATCTTTTTGTTCATTATGAAGGAAATTAATATGTGATTTTCAAAATAGGGAATCTAAATGAAACCTTTTTTTTGCTTAGTCTATCTGGACTGCTTTTGTATAATAGGATTTAATTAGAAATAGGTATTCCGTTTCATCTAGGAACAGAACGTAAAAATATCCCTTTACTAGAATAAAATCTGGAATTATGTTGTATAAGTGAGCATGAATTTTTTATCATTCAATGAGCATCTTGTATTTCATAAAAATTGGGGGTTATATAGTCCTTACGTAAGGGCCACCCTATCCAACTTTCAGGCATTAGGATACGTTTAAGGCGCGGATGATTATCATAAGAGATTCCCACCATATCATAAGATTCGCGTTCTTGAAAATCGGCACTTCTCCAAATCCAGAAGATAGATGGAATTCTAGGATTATCCTTTTGGGCGGCGCTATATTGTGGGCATGCATGATGTATATATACAGCTTGAATTTCTGAATTTTCTATGGTCGTATATAGCCAGCAGATAATGAGCCCTTCAATTTTTTGGCCGTACGCCTGTACAGTCTCCCTCCCATACCTCTAACTGACGAACCAACGAACAGATAAATCAAATTCAGAGTAATCTGTCATTTTGAAGAACGGTTGGACCTCAAGGGGCAAGAAAAATATCCTAACACAACACACTTCACCAGTAGCAAAGATCCAAACATCATAGTAGAAACTACATAAGAGTCTCTAGACTTATTGGAAAGCAAGTTCAGTCGCGTTCACTGGCTGGCTCTAAGTCAGACAAGGTGCCGGCTTCATTCTTCGCTTCAACTTCTTTCTTTTCGGAGGATCCAAAGAGTTTGTAACCCAAAAATCCTAGACAGAAGTACCCAGTGACGAAATCATAGACATATCTATTTAGTCGGTATCTCCGCCTACAGGTGACATAAGAAAATATCTTTAGAAAGGGGAACAAAAAGAGCAAACAGAATTGCACATGTTAGAGATTATAGTTTACCAGTTGGGGTCTTCAGGTCTACGCTTCACTTGTGCAGCAAGATGGGAGATGAGCCGTAAATTCTGAATATTTTCCCAATAAGATTTGAACGCTCCAGTGCTTCTCATCTCCAGGCACAAGTCAAAGAGCTCTTGTTTCGTGTCCTCGAATTCCATTCTAAGCTCACTGTGAGGACATGTTGTAGTCTGTGGCTGGCCACACAGCACAGAATTATTATGCTATACTATGATATATGATCGTAAAATATATGGAAACAAACTCTTATCAAAGTTCGTAGCAAGTATCTCATGAAAGAAAATAAAATCCTATTACATAGTAATCTGTATTAAAACTGCAAAGGGGCTACATTGGTTATCCCTAAAACCGCAAAGCACAACAAGCGCGTACTGACAAGTTGATAGTTCTGATGAAGGGCACCTGCATTACTCCCTCTATTTCATATTACTCTGCATATAAGGTTCAATCAATGTGAAATTATGCAACTTTGACCAATTGCATGTAAAAATAAATTATTATTTAAAAAACCAAAATAATTCGTTAGTACCATGCTTTTTGAGTCGCCGTATAGTCGCCAAGTCGAAGCGGCGTGGCTAGGTCGCGCAAGCGACTTGACTCACGGGGCAAATCGCGCGACTTGCTAGCTCGTCGGCGACTATACAGCGACGGCTGATAGTCGCCGGTGCTTTTGCCTCAGGATTTCAGAGAGAAAGGGATGTAAAGGGAGAGAAAGGGCAGAGCTCGAAGGCAGAGGCTTGAGCGGCCCAGAGGAAGTAGAGGAAGTAGAGGGGAGAGGAGCGAGGCTAGGTGCAGGAGTGCTAGGTTTAGTTGAGCAGGTGAGGCTCGGAGAGATTAGCTGGGCCATGTTGGCCTGGCCAGGATGGCTGGGATTAGATGGTAGGCTAACTTTGCTTATATGCATCAATTGGCTATGCAAATGAGAGAATCATGTAGGGTAGGGCTCTTTTTACCATGGCGACTTGGGGCGACTAATCAAGCCACCTCACATAGTCAAGCCAGCAAGTCACTAGCCGCAGCCATGGCGACTTGGGGCGACTAATCAAGCCACCTCACATAGTCAAGCCAGCAAGTCACTAGCCGCAGCCATGGCGACTTGGCTTGACTCAGTGAGTCAGAAGTCATGGTTAGTACGGTAATGCAACATACTATGATAACATTCATTTTTAATTTAGTATATACTGATGATATTTTATTATCATAAATAGTTGATCAAAGAATGCTAAGCTTGACTTTGGGCAAACTAGAGTAATTGGGAGCACCACGGGACGAAGACCGAAAGTGCTGGCCATGGACAACCTAGATCCCCGCGCGCGCCGGAAAAGAAGGACTCTCGGATGTCTCCCAAGGGACTAGGAGGCGGCCGAATCTGGGGAGGGAGAGGGATTGAGGAGGGTATGAGAGAAGAAGGGCGATGCGTACCTTCCCGCCGACGGTGGAGTCAGACATAAGCCGGCGCCGGCGGCCAGGGGAAGAGCCGTGGAGAAAGATCCTCCGTTGCTCCTGTGCCGCGCCCGGTGAACTCGCCAGCGAGCGCTCGCAGAGCCTCCTCGCCGCGTGCCGGAGCGCCGCCATCGATGATCTCGCCGACTCCGCTTTGTCTTTCAGCTGGCCTTATAGAATACGTAAGTACTAGTTCTAATCATATGTGGTATTTATATTTGGCGATAGGTAAGTCAGCTCGTGTCTTATTACCATGTTCTATGTATATGTTACTTATATGATACTTATATTGTTAAAAGAAGAAGAGAATTGCAGTTCTAACCTACGTGTAATCTTCCGTGTACCGTACGTAACATCTGATCGATATATATATGGGCGCTGTGTGTTTGCCCTAAATATTGTCATCTCTTTATTTTCTCACACGATATTAGCCCGAACTTTATTTCTAAAACCTAGCTGGTGTCTTCCGCTAGCACATCTGATTCCGTCTGGACTCTCTCTTTCATGTATGGCTCGCTTTTTGTGTTGATGATGTCCCTCTCTACCGGCCCCATGATGGGTGCTCCATCTTGCTTTGGCACGATGCTTGGGCCCCGTTGGGCCCTTTGTCAGCTGCCCTTTATGTGGTTTTCTCACATTGTCTCCCTCCCGCTCACCACCATCGTTGGCTTGGGTGGTGGGTCCATTGACACTACAAGGAAAACAGCTATTGCTGGCGCACCAATTTTTGTTACCGCCGGCGCACTAAAGCCCGCCAGTAGGAACAGGCCGGTGATACCAGTTCACTGCCGGCGCACAAGTTGGTTCGCCAGCAACATATGACCATGCTACCGGCGCATTGAATTAGGTTCGACGGTGCTATGTTATTTTGGAAATTAAAAAAAAAAGCGTGTCCACCTTTGCATCTCTGCGGTCGGACCGCGAGCGGACCGCGTGATTTACTTTGGAACAGAGCATTTACAACTTGTAAGGAAGTTTACAGAGAACACCCTGAGAAGAAAATAAAAAAGCAATCAAGTGTACGCCGCCGCCGCGACCCGCCTGGAGCCACCGTGCACGCCGCCACGCCCGCGCCCTCGCCGGAGCCGCCGCCGCAAGCCACCTCACCCGCTCCCCGCCCGGAGCCACCGCGCACGCCGCCTCGCCCGCTCCCCGCCCGGAGCGCGCCGCGACCGCGCACGCCTGCCCTCGCTCGCGCGCCCCGCCGGAGCCGCCGCGAGCACGCCGCCCCGCCGGAGCCGCCACGGCACGCCGCCTCGCCCCTCGCTCGCGCGCCCCGCCCGGAGCCGCCGCCGCACACCGCGCACGCCGCCTCGAGCGCGCAGGGAACCGCCGGATCTCGAGAGGCGCGCGGTGATGTGCTCCTCCGCCGCCGGTGTGCTCCTCCGCCGACTTTGTGGTGGTGGATTGTGTGTTGTGCGGTGGTGGAGGTGAGTGCGGTGGTGGAGATGAGGTGTGGGGAGGTGTGAGGTGTGGGTGTTGTGTGGTGTGCCGTGTGCGGTGGTGAGCGTGTGGTGGTGGTGTGCTGCGTGGGGTGGCGTGCGTAGTGCGGTGCGTGGGTCCACGAAATAATACCGGCGCACTCACAACTTGTTCCGCCGGCAGCAATTATTGAGTGATACTGTGTATGGAGCGCAATATGTCTGCCCATTATCACTCATTATCACCGGCGCACAAAACTGCTGGTCCGCCGGCCATACTAGGATACCACCGACGCAACGATTAAGTGGTGCGCCGGCAGTACATAGCGCTGGCGCACCACTTATTTGGTGCGCCGGTGGTATTATTTGCAGCTATAGCCTGTTTCCTAGTAGTGTGAGATCCACCCTTGTTTATCGGGCGTCTACGGCAGCGGCTCGCGAGATGGAGTTTGTGTGTGCTTCCCTATCTTGGATCGTTCTTACCGCGTCGCCTTACGTTCGCATTATTGGTGTCATCCCATCTACCGACTTCGTCCCAGGGGTTGTCTACCGAGCTCTCCACTCCTTTGGTTGACGTCAACTGACTGCTTTGCACCTTTCAAAGTGTGTGAGTGTTCTTCTGGATTTTGCGCCTCCACAGAACTAGGATGCGTGTGTTGCTTCACCGACTCGGCTGCGTGCCCTCCCCTGATTTCCCATTTTGCCCTGACCATCTCGAGGACATATCACACTTGTTTGTGGGCTTCCCCGTGTGCCGTCGCTCCCTCGGTGCGTCTCCAGGCCTACGCTGATGTGTGAACTCTTCTCGACGCGCTCTCTGAAGGCCTGCCTCTCATGCACCCGAAGGCGTGTAACACCGCCATACTTGCCCTCGCGTGGTCCATCTAGAAGTCTCGCAACCGAATGTTTTTTTACGCGGATCTCATGTATACTCCTCGTGTGCTCGCTATGTTGACTGATCACCTCTGCCTATGGATCGTCTGCGTCGTCCCTCATGTTAACACAGACCATGTTGGCTTGGTGTCGATCTGTTTCTTAGACTATATTAATCATGTACTCTCCTCGCTTCCGACCCCCCTTCTCCGTGTAAACTAAAGTTATTTTTGTTGGACGTACTATGCTATCCCAGACCTAGGTTGTTGGTTGCTGACAAAGGGTTAACCTTGTCAATCTTGTCAATGTCAATGATGATGGATTTGGGTTTCTAGGAAGGAGAACACTAGCGAATCAACAAACCGGTCAGCTAAACTAAGTTGTCGATGAAAAGTATGATTAAAGGCTCTCGCTGAGATTGTATTATATGAATCTATGGTTACAAGGTGTCTCCTCTAGTGCGATTTGTCCCTCTCGGTGGATCCTCCTAGCCCTTATATAGCAGGCTAGGTTTCGGTAGCATAGTTTCATGGTTTTATGTTATTCATTCAAATCTGCAATGCATACATTATTCAAGAAACCACAACATCTTCACGAATTTATAGACATCATCATGAAATACAGTACACATAATACATATTTACAATATAAAGTCAATCCTCTTTACCATCTCTATTTTCTATCTCTAATGTCATATATGATCTCCCGATGGTATGCTCCAGTTGGAGCTATGACCTCCCTAACTAAGAATCCCGCAATTTCCTCTTGAATTGCTCGTATGCGATTCACCGTTAGGAGAGAGTCACACACGCGTTCCATCTAATTTAAAAAGAGAGATCAATATATATGAATGGAACTCAATACAACTGATGATAATAAAATAAGAGTGTAAAATATTGTTCACATACATGAAGGGCATGTATAGCCTTTTCCGGCTCTCTGTGATAGGCCATGCTCGCGAATGAATTCGCAGACGTAGTATTCACATAAGTTATTCCCGAATTCCTGCTTCAAACACTTCACGAAAAAAATTGTCTGATGAAACTAATAATCAAGCATGATAATGCGTGGTATTGAAACAAAAAAAATCAAAAAGATTCGCGGACATAGCTATAGTACTACTTACATGATGATCTTTAAATGTAAGCTCTGGTTTCCATTCACCCCTAGAATTCTTGAGGAACCGTTTCCAAGCCTTGCCCGGTAAAGAAAAAAGATGAGTAAATGAGTTATTAATTAATTGATATCAAGAAATGAGGATAGAAGATGCCGACACAAGGCGATATGGATTGAAATTACCTCTCGAGCATGGCATTCAGGTTCGCCCATTGCTCATGGTCTTTACGTTTTGAGTCCATGTCAAGTACTACTCCTTTGTCAAGCTGAATGATTAGGAGAATATAGTGGAGGCTGCACACGCATAACTCGCCGGATTAGTTAGACTTGACATCGAGTAAGCGAAATAAAATGTGTATAAGATAGTAACACTCACTCAAATTTGTAAGGAAAGAATATTTCCGATTTATTTTCTTACTTCTGGAAAAACAGTAGCAAATTTTCCTTTGTGTCCTTGGGGTAATCTCGAACCGTAACTTCATGAACGGTGTTTGGGTCAATGAACCCAATGTCATAGAGTCCGCCTCTTTTGCATTTGAGCAACTTCATTCTGCATGATATAATTAAGCTTATAAAAAACCATTACAGTACATCATGATTAGTGAAGCGGTGTATATATATACACATGTGTTTTATCAATGACCGATGAAAGGATAAAATTGTTAACCTCGATCGAGAAGAAAAAAAGTGAGGAGAAAGCTTAGGTGTGGCTTGTTTTGTGTGAACTCAAGTGGCAAAAGCTCTTAGGCATTTCATCGAGGACCTCTTGCGAATAAGAAGAGTGAGCAAAGCAACATACACCTCTCTTCTGCTAAGAAGGAGAAAATGCTAAGTGTGGCTCACACTTGGGCAGGGGTATATATAGAGATGGGCCTTTGGTCCTGGTTTGTAATACAAACCGGGCTAAAGGTCTTGCCACCTTTAGTCTCGGTTTGTATTACAAACAGGGTCAAAGGCCCCAAATGAACCGGGACTAGAGGTGGCGTCGCCCCGCGCCGGTCGAACCCGGACCAATGCCCCCATTGGTCCCAATTCGTTTTTAAACCGGGACTAAAGCTCCCAAGGGCTTTGGACCAAAGCCCTGTTTTCTACTAGTGTGTTTATATTTGGGGTGACCATATATTGTTGTACAAACATGTTTTTAGGTAAGAATAAATCAGTCTCTAGATATAACAACAAACTGGAAGAACCTTGTTAACTAGCAGTGTTGCACTCAATGTGTTTGCCTGATTTGCCACTCATTTGCAATAATGCCTGATTTGAGTTCTCCATTCTATGTCCTTTCATTATTTAAAAGTGTGACTAGCACATCTTCATTGAATTTATGTTCAAATAAGGGTGATAGGCTTTTGCAAAGCATCCTTCGAAAGAAGTGGACCCTCTATCTAGTTTAGAACTATATTTTTTTGTTTGCCTCCCCGGAGCCCCTCCAAAACACCATTTTGGATTCGCCTCTGGAGTTCCGCTTCCATACATAATCATGCGTGCATTTATTAGAGCAAGTCTAGGAGTGGGAAGCCTCTGGGAAGCCTACGTCTATGAAGTGATCCATCGAGCAGGCAACCTGCAACAACTTTCTTATTTTGTTGTGTCATTTTTATGTGCATTTGCTTAGGAATATATGACTTGTTGGCCTTGTCAATCTTGTTATTGCATGAATTGCAATGTACAACCCTTAATCTACATGCTTTCTGAACTTCAAAGATAGGAAGAAAACATTTAGCTTGATTTGTGTTTACTTCTTTTCTGTTTTCAGTTAACACAAGTTGTTCTCATTGTTTATTTGACATGATAAAACTAGTAATTGCTAATTTGTATGTGATATGCAGGAAGAAATGGGCGACGAGTCTGCGCGTAAGTACTATGACATCGTCAACAAGACGTTTGCTAGTGAGGATGATGTATTTGAGTTCTATAACAGCTATGCTCTTGAGAAAGGTTTTAGTGCGCGGAAAAGCTATTGAGTGGGATGAAGCCAACCAGGAGATAATTATGAGGAAACTTGTCTTTAGTTGTCAAGGTTCGCGAGAAGAGAAGCACATGAAGAGAGAAGATAGGAAAGAGGAGGCCACGGCATCTCACTCGTGTTGGTTGTTGAGCCAAATTGGTCATTGCAAAACTCAAGGAAACAGGTCGGTGGTTTGTGAAGGATTTCATCGATGAACACACCCATCCTTTGGCCCCACCGGATCTTACTTGTCTGTTGCGTTCACACAGAAGAATCAGTGACGAAAAAAAAGCGTACATTGTAGAGATGGAAATATCTAGGATCCACAAACACAAAATCATGGATATTTCACATGCATCACATGTAAGTACACATTTTATTCCTATCGCTCTTCCTTACCTCCCATGATTGACTCATCATCAGGGGAATGATGTTTTAGCACATGGGAGCATATGCTCCCTTTATTTTGAAATGCATGTTACATACATTTTGAAATTTCAAAAAATTGAAACGGAAAATTGAAACGTACATCTTCACGTGCTACGCGCTCACAAAGTTGTTTCATAAAAATCCGACTTGTCGTGTGACGTGTGTAAAAAAGACAAAATTCAATGCTGAAAATAAGGCTTTTCAGGAGATAAAATTTCTCTTTTTTACACTGACCACAAAACATATTGGTTCCTCGCGAAACTTGACGAACGTACGTATATTGTGGAGATGTACATGTAGAATTTTTTGTCAAATTTTTTCGACATTTCGAAATATAACTTTTTAATAGAGGGAGCATATGCACCCGGGAGCCGAATTGAATTTCCGCATCATATGTTTATATTACCTCATATAACTTATCTTGATCACTTACTATTACTTACACAACTTTAGATGATTCTTACTTGACTATAACTTGTTCTGGTATAAGGCCCAAGAAGGAGAAGGCCCATGAAGGAATCTGGAAGTAGTCAAAGATGTTAGCTTCGTGTAAATTAGGAAAGTGTAGCCCGTATTGGATAGAACCAACATACAGAGCAATGTAAAGCTGAGGTGGACTCTAAGACCTAGCCCATTATATAAAAGGGTAGGAGGAGCCACCGAGGGGGACAGATTGATTGAGAGAGAAAACACCGTGTAACCCTAAATCCCTATAATATAATTTCGACGGGATCGTTTATTCATACTTTACGTTGGCTGCCTAGTTTGGTTGACTGGTTTGTTGATTCGCCAGCGTTCTCCTTCCTAGAAACCCAAATCCATCATCATGGGCATTGACGAGGGTACTGTGATATCCTGGCCCAGGGCTTAATAGGATTGATAGAATACTCATACCAACAAGTTGCAACTTCTTTTCCGGAAGCTCATCAGCAAAGAACTCCGAGGTTAAGCGTGCTTGGCCCAGAGTAATTTGAGGATGGGTGACCGACCGGGAAGTAGTTCCCGGGTGCGCACGAGTAAGGACAAAGTGCGCAGGGAAGACATGTGTTGGTCTGTGGGACTAGTCTAGAGATCCTAGAGAGCTGCCAGGGGTAACAGGCCCGTCCAGGGGTGGTCGGGGTGTTACAGGTACCCGTTTAGCATCAACCCAATAATGTCTGAAATTGGATGCCGATAACTAAAGATGAGCCTCAAGTTTGTCAAGGACAAACAAGAGCCCACCAGGAAAGGGGAAGAAGATTGTTGATGTCGTCTCTAGCATCGTCCCATGTTGCACCAACACAATAAAGGGGCGGAGGTTGTTCGATGCGAGGTCTGAGCGCCAGGATGTGTAGAGGAGGCGGGGCAGAAGCAGCACGACACCAGGGCTCGAGGCCGTGTAGAGGACGATGTGGACGGATAAGATGTAGGGGAGACGAGGCATCCACAGGGAAAAGGGAGCAATGCAGCAGCAACATGGAGGAGGACCGGCACGACGATATCCTGCCTGCCCTGCCCCGGATCCCGTCCGGCCAGCCCTGGTTTTATACCATGGCACCATCGCCCGACGGAGGACCGGCACGACGAGATTCACCTATCCTGCCCCGGATCCCACCCGTGTTGCCCCGATTCTTGACCTCCCGACAATGCCGTCGCCCGGTGGCCACTTCCTCACCGCCAAGCTATGACATTCCCACTCGGCCACCTACTCCAGCGCTTCAATGGCGGCGGCCGTTGCTTGCCCTTTTTCGCTTGTTGCTACTGGTCTCGGCTCTGTCCAGCACGAGGAAGGTGGGAAAGTGCAAGAGGCAGCATGCGATTGGGGGAGGAGAGGAGCCAGGCGATTGGGGACGGGAGGAGGGGTAGGAAGCGCTCGGTAGGCTAGGGTTTTCACCCGGTTGAAAAGGAAGGCGACGCGAGCTAGCGCACATGCTGCCTCTTGCGCATGAAAATGGCCCCATGCGTCACAGAGCGAGCAACTACGTTTGAATTTGATTTTCTGATAAAAAAATTAAGGTTTTAAAATTAGAAGTTTTTCGAAATAAAATAAAATTAAAAAAGAGAAATGTGGGGAAAGATTTAGCTGGGCCGGCCCACCAGGGAGCAGTGCGTGCGGCGGTTAATCCCGCACGCACGCACTGAAGCCGGGAGGCGCTATATGCCGACCGGGTCGGCGCGAACGGGGTGCCGCACACCCCTCCGACCCGGCGGCTATCAATTGGGCCGGGCCCATCAGGTAACGTTTTTTCTGTTTTCCTTTTTTCTATTTACAATTATGTTTTAAAAACCTAGCGTTTTTCTGTTTATTTTATGTTTCTAAAATTTGTTCAAAATTTTCTGTATATAGATCTTGTAAATGTACGATTTTATTTTTAAAAAAATTTGAAAATCGTTCAAAATTCAAAATTTGTTTAAAATTCGAAAATCATTAAAAAAAATCAAAATCGGTTCAAAAATTCAGAAATTGTTAAAAATCCGAAAATAATTAAAATTTCGGAAATTCGTTCAAAATCAAAATTTGTTCCAATTTTGAAATTCGTTCAAAACTAAAAATTTGTTCAAATTTCAAAATTCATTCAAAACTCAAAATTTGTTCAAACTTCAAAATCGTTCAAATTACAAAATTATTTTAAATTTCGAAATTTATTCAACTTTTGAATATGAACATTTTTAAAATTTGAGAATTTTCGAAAATTATTTTTGAACAGAAAAATAAAACGATAAAAAAATAAACACATAAAAAGAAAACAGAAAAGGAAAAAGGAAACCAAAAAGAAAAACCGAACAAAACCAGCAGAAACTGGAAAAAAACGAAAAAAACCGCAGCTAACGGAAAAACCAACGTGTTATATGGGCCTGGCCCATGCTCGGGGAGGGTGTGCGGCGATCCGTATACACCGACCAGGTCGGTGTATAGGATTTGCCCTGAAGCCTCCCTCCGTCGTCCACGTCCGTCCTCTCCGTTCCACTAATCCATTCCCCTTTCTCCCAGGCGCAGCGCAGCCAGGGTTTAAGGCAAGCGGCGGCCCACTCGTCGGTAGGGTTTTTGTGCTCCATCCCCCCTCCGCCTCCATTCCCCGCGCGCCCCCAGCCCACCCCGGATCACTGCCGCTCGCTAAACCCAACCCGCCACCAGCCTCTCCTCGCCGCCGCCGGTCCATTGCCGCCGCCGCCGCCATCTAAAGCCATCCTACGCCCTCCGCGCCCACCCGCAGCACAGCGCCTCTTCGCGCTTCCCATGCCATAACGCGCGGACTCCAATCTCAGGGTTTAGGAGGACTGAGGCCCCGAACCCGCCGCCGCCAACGGCCCCGCCCGCCTCCCATGCGCGTCGCCGCCGCGCTTCCTCCTCGGCGGGACACCGCGCTCCTCCCGTCCCCGGCGGCTCCGGCGGCTGCCTTTTGAGGTACGAGCTTGTTCCCATCCACTGATTGTTCAGTTAATTAAACCCCACTTACCAGCCTCCACAAATTCTCGAGATAGATCCGCCCCTGCTTCAACCGGGAGCTGGGCAGGAATTTCTCTGGTCACAAGTAAGTAGGCGGACACAGGTAGATGTGTAATTAAGCCATCCACTGAGAGTGGCCAGCCGGGAAGAGCTGGACTCAATTCCCCTCTGCCAGGAGCAGGCGTGGATATAGTACATGTGCAATTAAGCTAGACCACCTGACCAGGCCCGACCATTCCATTCTCTGCTCTGCTCTGATAGAAAATAAAATTCACCGCCCTGGATCCTAATTAACTTTGTAGCCAATCTCTCTTCTAGCTGGGACGATTCTACTTGCTCCTCGGATGCTAACTTGCCACCCTGCTGCACTTGAACACTCTTCTCGGCATTTTATGTCCTTAACAGGAATTGTGATTTGTGATCCTCGACTTTTTAGTATGTGTGTGTGTTTTTTTTAACTGCGTGTTTCCTGTTACTTGCCTGCTTGATCATGGTTTTTTTGGTTTCTCTAGATGATGGCCAAGGGTCTCATGGCTAGGAGCGATTATAATGCAGGGACGAAGAAATCCCCCCTGCAGATCCAGATGCTGGAGAGGTTTTATTCCGGTGAGTGTGTATATATGCTGCTGCTTCAGGCTCTTTGTTCTATTTCGTGCTGCTGTGGCTGAATACCATTTGATGATCCAGAGGTGCAATATCCCAAGCCGGAGGACATGACGGAGTACGCAGCGTCTGTTGGCCTGACTTACAGCCAGGTCAGGATATGGTTCAAGGAGCGGAGGAGGAAAGAGAGGAGACACATGGAAGCTGCAGGGGTTCGTGTGGACACACAAGTTTGCGCAGGATCGACTGGGCTCAGTTGTAGCAACGGCAGCAGCAGGTATTCATTCCTCTTTTTTTTGCAAATATAGCTTGCACAACAATGTCTGTCGGTTTGCATGCTGAGGATGATGACCCTGCTGTTGGTAGGAGTACGACAAGCCTTGTTGTAGGAAAGAAACACATGCTTCGGCCACAAGTTCTGTTTCCCAAGGATTATATTCTTAGGAAAGTCTTCCGCAAGGATGGTCCATCTCTTGGGGGCGAATTCGATCCCCTGCCCCAAAGCGCACATGGTCATGCCAGAGGTATGTCTCCATTAGGAAATTATTAAGGCCACTGAAAACTCATTTACCATCATAGCCATACATATCTATATGTGTAGACCAGTTGCTTAAATACCTAAAATGGAAGCTTAATCAACTATGCAGTTCTACTACCAAGTTATTCTCATGTCCAGCTTAGAATGATGCTGCTAACTGTAATTGTTATTGGGTTGGCTATGGAAGTTCCAACCCTATCATTGGCTTCTTCACTCATTTGTGATGACGACATTATATTGAGCAGCTTGCGCTTGATTTTTTTTTCTCCCTATTCGTTTGTGCTACAAGTTGTGCCTGCTTTGTTCTTGGTGCAAAATTCCTACTAGACTTTTGGATAAACAAGTGGAAAGGATCTGCAAGCACTTCCAAAGCTCCTCTAATGCTTGCTTCTGGTCTATATTCCATGTTTTCTACTCCCTCTGTCCCAAATTAGATCACAGATTTGTCTAGATTCGAATGTATCTATACACTAAAACGCTTCTAGATACATGCGTATATAGATAAATCTGGGACAAGTAATTCGGGACAGAGGGAGTAATAATGTTGCTAACATATTTTGCATACTTTGTTTGTGATTTGCATTCTTTAGATGCGGTTAAGAAGACCCTTATAGTATCATTTTGAAATAATCAATTCTATTTTTTTGTAGCTGCAGATACCACAGGACATCACTCCTACCAGGACCAAGGAGTTATGAAAAAGAGAAAGGTATTATTTAGGCTACCCAGCTGCATTCATGTCCGTTTCTAGCACAACATTTGTTCCTTGTGCTAAACTTCGTTGAACAGTTGGTATCATACCTCTTGTGTCCTTGTGTATGCCTGATGACGTACTGAGTGCTTAATGACGTACTGATGCTGATAGTCAGTATGACCAAGCATAATTCTTTTTTTTTCGAGTACCATAGCCTATTATTTGGTAAATAGTCATTTTAGGAAAGCATCGTCACTATTTATGCTAAGTAAGCATTTTCATCGTCATTTCTAGCACATTTTTTCCCCATTTAAGCATTACCATTTTGTGTCATCTCATGTGTATAATGACTAGTGTCATGTCCTGTGCTCGTAGTCAGTCTGATCCAGCATAATGTTTATTTCATTACCGAACCTCTTTCTTATAAATTATAATTAGAACCATGGACTGAAAATCGAGTATTGCCTTAGCTTATGGAGGACAATAATGTTTTGAGCCAGGCAGTGCAATAAGAAATCCCATATATTTTATGGGCCAAGAGATGACACCCACATTTGAACTGGGATAAAAGATTTGCATCCCCTCTCTTATGGGGTATCACTTTTGTTCAGCCATTTGCTGTAACAGTCTTTCAAGGCACTCTAATATCTTTTTATTTGGTTAGATGTAAGATTAGAGCTTCACCTTTTGAGATTCTTGTGTGTTTTTTCCCAGTTGCTGATTGACAAATTATTTTAGTGCCCGAGCTGAAGATGCTGTCAACCAAACTAACTATTTGCGCTCTTTCCTTTTTTGTAATGCATGGTAATTTGTTTTCATTTTATATATTGAAACCTCTAATGTTGGGTGCCCACCTTTCTAAATACTGTTCATCTGCAGATCATGGTGTCTACTGCCCAGAGACCCACTTTGCCATGTGAGAACAATGATCCTGTGAGGAAGCATGGAGTTGGCAAAGGTTTAATGACAGTGTGGCATGCAATGTATTCCCAAAATGCGGAAATTCAAGATGGCTCCAGTTTTATTGATGAAACTGGTTGCTTGAGGTCATTGAGACCATTCGATGACTGTGGTGGAAAGCCTGTCCAAGTAAAGTCACTTATTTGATTTGACCTGGCACAACCTATGTTATTTGAAATTTGTCTTTAGTTGTGTGTTTTCTCAATTAGCAACTCAGAATTTCTTCTTTTTAATCTTACATGCAGAAACAAATTTTTGGCACGGAAGAGAGTAAATAAAAAGAGTAGACCTCCGCCGAGTAAAAGAAAGGTAAACTTTCTTACCTCACAAGGTCAAAATATGGATAAAGGAGCAAACTTCTAGGAATCGTAGGCTAGTAGAGCTGCTAAATGGGGTGGTGGTGGGGGCATTTGGAAGGAAAGCGAAAAAATGAAATTCGGCCTTTTTAATCTGGTTAAGTGGAACCTAATGGATCTTTTGTGTCGAACATTAACGGTTATTTCTCCCAATTTTAGGTGCCATGTGGCAGAGTTACTGATCCGAAGGAGCATCCTCCAGTGGAGTGCCTTCTTTCAGTTGATGAATCAGAATCCTCAGAACTACAAACTGAACAGGCAACTTTAGTTGATGATGAGGAGCTTGAGCTCAGCGAGTTACAAGCAGGCCCTAACCCGTTAAGATGTTCAGCTCATCTTTCTTCAACTGGGAGACATGGCTGCCCCCTTTGTAAAGGTGCAATACCATCCTGTGCCTCTTATTCTCATGTTCTCTAATATTCCCAAATTATAATGCTTTTCTTGCAGATTTACTTGCCAGGTTTCCTCCACCAAGTGTTAGGATGAAACAACCATTTCCCACAAAACCTTGGGAATCTTCACCTGAAATGGTGAAAAAGCTTTTCCAGGTTATATGCAATACATTACTTTGTGACTATACAGTAGTATTATTTTCATTGTTAATAGAATTTACATCATATGAAATAATGAAAATCCGCCCATGGTCTAATAGCTGTCCAATTTCATCAACTTATGGAATTTTGTGCATTGTTAATGAAAGTGTGCCCCTTATTTCTATCCTGGAATAAGATTGGCCTTAAGAATCTTTCCATCCAGCTACCGGTTTTGTTCATAACAGCAACAACAACATCAAAGCCTTTTTCCCAAGCAAGTTGGGGTAGGCTAGATATGAAACCCAACGGAAACATAAGGAATACCAAAACAAAAAGGAGAGGAAAAAGAACAAGTAAACTAGGATTCGCGCTGATTTCCATGCGTTCCTATCAAGAGCCAAATCTTTAGGGACATTCCAATCCCTGAAGTTTCTTTTTACTTCCTCCGCCCATGTCAACTTTGGTCGTCCTCTGCCCCTCCTTGTATTTTCCATACTCCTTAGAATTCCACTGTTAAATGTTGCTTCTGGAGGCCTCTCTTGGATAAATACTGGTTTTGTTCATAAATCCAACCAATATTTAATCAGATTTATTTACATCCGGGGAGTGGGAATACTTTAAATATGCTTCAACACATCTTCTATATATATGTAGTTTGGTTATTTTGCTTAACTACATGTCCTTAAAAAGCTTAGTACCCTCTGTATGTCCATGCATACTGAAACTTGGTTAACTGTCAGATTCATTCTTGCTTCTAATGTGTGTGTTACTGTCATGCTTGTAAATTTAATGTGTCCACCTTTCCTCTTCTAGCTTTTACGTTTAAATTTGGCCAACATCTGTTAATTGGAAAATATTCTTGGCAGGTTGTCCGGTTTATCTACACACACTTTGGTAGTATGGATGTCCATCCCTTTACATTTGATGACTTTGTACAAGCATTCCATGACAAGGTGCAGTTTTTTGGTAAAACATCCCTGGCATTGGCATGATTCATTGTATTACTTTCTGATTGTGCAAATGTGATCTCCAGGACTCGTTGTTATTGGGGAAAGTACATGTCAGTCTTCTCAAGCTACTTATGTTAAACACAGAAAGGGGCAGCAGTAGTGTGTTTGTTCCACGATCGTCTAAAGACAGCAGATATTTAAGCTTTCTGAACTTTGTGAGTTTTGAAAATGCTGCTGCATACTTTGGTTCATTTCAAGCATCCAGTTACATTTTGTTAATATTCTAGAGCTATTAGGTTGTGGCTTCGTTTCAGTATTGTCATGCAGTCCACGTATGAACTTTGAATGAGCGGAAAACTTAGTAGTAGGTTCTCATTTTATTATTTTTCGCCAGTCTGTTTGAGTTTTGTTAGTCAAATATTTATTTATATTGGCAGACGTATTGATGAGCTAGTTGCACATTGTATAAAATTTATAGTTGAATATCATGCTGCATTTGAAAGTCAAAGTGTATGGTCAACGACTCTTGGTGCTGGAGCTGAGCAATTTGTCGAACTGTTTCATTACCATGCCTTTTTTTTTGTTATGCTCCCATTCCAGCTTACTCTGGATATTTAGTTAATGATTTCCTTGAAGGCAAATAAAGACAAACAGGGTCTAATAAACAACGGCGTAGGATTATTGAGTTCATTCTCTAGTAGCACAAGACTAATAATTTGTAGTGTTCATCGTAATTTATATTGCATTAACAAGATCGTGCAACAAGTGTGACATCAACATGAACATACCATATTACCATTCTGTAGGATCCGATAAATCATAAAGCTTCGTACAAAGAAATTTAGTACTCCCTCCATCCCATGAAAGTTGTCTTAGATTCGTCTGAATTTGGATGTATCTAGACACTTGGAGTATGCTGGTTTTTTCCCTATTTGCGTTAATTTAATACCGTGGCTTTATCTCAACTACAGCGCCAACTTGTGTATCAGTTGAGGTGTTGCTAGTGTCATATATATGTGTCTTTACTTCTCATAGAATACAGAACAGGGTTTGGGTTTCACTGAGTTAGTTTGTATTTTATGAATTGGCTTGGCTCTCTTCTTTTAAAGTTGATGTAAGGTAACTAGTGTTACTTGCTTACTACTTCATGCTTCTGTCATTAGGGCAAATGCCTTAATTGGATACATAGGAGAACTGTCAGTTCGCGTACCTTCCTGTTTGAAGAACTTATGTGAAAAGTTTATAATAGCTGAATGATTTTCCTGTATAATCATATTAGTGACTTATGTAGTTACATACATGTCTCCCTTTCAGGTTAGAGAACAAGAATTCGATGTGAATTTCTGGATCAAATCCTTGAATTCTCTTACTTGGGTTGAAATACTACGCCAAGTTCTGGTAGCTTCAGGTTTTGGATCAGATCATCATATGCTGAATCGGAATTTCTTTAACAAGGTACTTAATGGGACACCTCATTATTCTAGATTCTTTTAGCACTTGTATGTGGGTCTGCATGCCTTTCAGGCTACAGCTACTAATATTTGTATATATATGCTGTAGCAATAGATCTCTCCTACTAGTCTACAAGTAATTTAAATATGTTTCAAGGTAACATATATCCTTTTGCTCACATCTTACAGGAGAAAAATCAAATGGTTAAATATGGGTTACGTCCTCGTACACTGAAGGGTGAATTGTTTGCACTATTGTCTAAGAAAGGAAGCAGTGGGTTAAAGGTATCTGAACTTGCCAAATCACCACAGGTATTGTTCTAATACAGTATAAAAGCAATCTGTTCATATTATAACAGCTGGTCTTCTGTATATATTTTTGGTTGAGTAACTCCGTGGCAATTACTTGATTGTTCTCTCTTCAGATTATCGATCTTAACCTCTCAGGTGCATCAGAAGTAGAGCAGCTGATATTCTCAACTCTCTCTAGTGACATCACATTATTTGAGAAGATTGCACCTTCTGCATACCGTCTACGTGTTGATCCTCGGATTAAAGGAAAAGAAGATCCTAGATTAGATACCGAGGATTCTGGAACTGTCGATGATGATGGAGATGCTTGCAGCAGTGGAGATGAATCTGTTGGCTCACAAGAGTTGAGTTTTCTTGAGCATGGAAGTAGAATTGTTAGGAGGAAACAGAAAAATGTGAATAAATGCAGTGAAATTGATGAAAGTTATTCCGGAGAAAGATGGCTTCTGGGGTTGATGGAAGGCGAATACTCGGACCTAAGCATCGATGAGAAGTTGGATTGCTTGGTTGCTTTACTGGATGTTGTTTCTGGTGCTGGTTTTGTTCCAAGGCTTGAGGTAAGCTTCACTCTGTTTCGATATATTTCAGTTGCAGCATCTCATCTTGGTAGATGACAACATTGCTTAAACCTAAAACGTTCTTTTCCGTTGTTGTTAATTTTGCTGTATACATCAAGTTTGCTACCTGACCATACTGCTCTGGCTTGGTGATGTAACCACATGAATAACTAGATGTTCTTAGAAGTGATCAGACGAGTTACTTGAGCATGGTCTCATTTTTAGAAGATTGCTGGCATTATTGTTGCAGCTCCTTTTCCTTTTAAATCATCCAAACCCATGAATCATCTATGGAAAGTTGTCTCAAATATTATTTTTTGTCTTCTATTGATGTGCTTTATTCACTTCTCCACAACTAACACAAATATGTTACACTTAGATTGATTATTATAGCGATACTGACTGTCTCTCTTGATGGCTGCAAGCATGTCTAGAAGAAATGGACATTTTTAGTAGAGAATGTGGAGAATGCTTGCCTTAGGGTACCGTATAACTGTCAATCAAAGTCTTTAAAGTGAACATACATACCATAGTCATTTCTCAATTATCTTGCATAACTTCATTGTGTTACGTGTCAAGTTCAAGTCCAGCCTTCATACAAATGTTCCATTCTCTATTTGTATGCCCTGTTGGCAAATGCAGAACCTTATATTATTATTTTCTACCTTTTGTAGGAACCACAAAGTGTCCTGTCTAATATACAGAGAACACAGTCACATGCCTCAGGTGGCAAAATAAAGAAGATGACAAGAACTATTTATCAATCTAGTGACGAGTACTTAAATAGACCAGGAAGCTCGCCCAGTTTTGATTCTTCTATGCAAGGGCAGTCAGGAAGCCTGAAAAGTCAGGATTACATTGTCGACTCTGAAGCTAATGAATCATCTACAGGATTTGCACATCAGCCACAAATTGTTCTCTTAGGATCAGACCGCAGGTATAACAATTATTGGCTCTTCCTTGGCCTTTGCCGGGCAGATGATCCAGGGCATCGCAGGGTCTACTTTGAGTCCTCAGAAGATGGCCACTGGGAGGTGATTGATTCACCACAGGTTGTCCACCTGCTAACTTTGCTTAGATATATAACTTTGTCTCTGCCTCTTAGTGAATCACTTGAGTATAAACTAAATAAAGTTACTATGTTATTCCTTCTTTTTTGCAATGCAGGAATTACTTTCGCTGCTGTCTGTCCTAGACATCAGAGGCACTAGGGAAGCTCATCTTCTTGCATCAATGAAAAAGAGGCAAGCGTGTCTTTTTGAAGGCATGAAAAAACACTTGGAAGAGGGGAACTCGGTTGGGTTAGCAGCATCATCTGATTCTTCTCGTTCCGAGACAAGCAGTGGAAACAAAGTTTCACCCAAGCCAAGTAGTGGAGATGGAGCTTCACCCCTATCAGACATTGACAGTGCTTCTATTCCCGCATATCTAGCTGGTAATCTTCTAAATGCATCATCTGCAATAGTAATCGAAGGTGGCAGGAGAAGTGATGAGAAGATACTGAAGTGGGAAAGGTTGCAAGCGTTAGATAAATGGATCTGGACTTCTTTCTATTCTTCTCTTACTGCTGTCAAGTGTGGCAAGAGGTCATTTAAGGAATCACTTGTTCATTGTGAAAGTTGTCATGATCTGTATTGGAGAGACGAAAAACATTGCAGAATATGCCACTCTACTTTTGAAGTTGGTTTCGATCTTGAAGAAAGATATGCTATACATGTGGTAACATGCAGGGAGCCTGAAGGTTTGTATGATGTACCAAATCATAAAGTTCTTCCTTCGCAGCTACAAGCACTTAAAGCAGCTATTCATGCTATTGAGGTGAGTACTTAAAAATGGTTGTCTTATGCAGTTTATTGTCTGGGGTTTACTTTCTTAACAAACTACGTGGTGACTCAAAGTTGAGTTATGTACCTGTTGTATTGGATTGCCAGTAACTTGTTTGTAGAAGTGTTCACAAAAAAACATATGTATTTCATAGCAGTTTCTTAATTTTATTTTTCCTTATAACATGTCCTGATGTAGGCACGCATGCCTGCGGCAGCTTTTGCCGGTTTGTGGATGAAGTCTTCACACAAACTGTGGGTTAAGCGGCTGCGACGAACATCATCATTACCCGAGCTTTTACAGGTCAGCAATTTCCCCCCTGTTTACATCATAATATGAGAACTTTCATTAGGTTTCAAGTAATTTACTCAGTATTTGCTACCTTTTGTTTTGCCATGTTTCTTCCCTGCAGGTTCTTAATGATTTTGTTGGGGCAATTGATGAAGATTGGTTGTACCAAAGTTCCTCAACAGTAAGCTTTAGTTCATATCTGGATGACGTTACTGTATACTTCCAAACGATGCCACAAACAACGTCTGCAGTTGCACTCTGGGTTGTCAAATTGGACGCCCTCATTGCTCCTTATTTGGCGCAAACCTGATTGACAGAGCATTAGCCAAAGGGTCCATTCAGACAAGTATGTTATTGGTTGATTCTCTATATTATCTAATGTTTTATGTGCTTCTCAAAGCTGCGATTTTGTCTTGTTTACTACAATCAACTTTGTGTCTCTTAACTTTTAATATAATTGTTCCCATGAAGCACCTGTAAATTCCAGAATATAATGATAATAGCTATGCCTGCATCTTTGTGTACTTTATCAGTATTCAGTAGCTTTATCAATCAGTATTGATGGTATGCTGTAACAATTTAGATGAACCCAACTTGTGAGACCGCTATCACAAGCTCCATACCATGCCTTTGGTTTAATGTTAGGTCTGGGCCTAGCTTACCTCTGACAGAGTTAGGAGTTCTGAGAGTAACACTTCAAACATATTTAGAATTTAGTCTCAACGAATATGGAGGACATCTAATCCCGCCTCTCTCACCCCCAACACGCAAAAAATAGAGGCAGAGGGTCTCACAAGTAAAAGTAAGAGGAGAGAATAAATAGACTGCATCATTGATTCATATCTTTGTACGAGCAAATAGTTATGTTCTGTGAAATTATCGGACCATACATGATTACATGCAGACTGTGGGACAAATAGGACATCTCTATTATCCGTGTACATGCCACAGTTCACAGCAAATTCTAGTATTTTCCAAGCAATGACTGTACTAGAAACAGTATTGTGCAAACCTTTTTCGGACTATATATGCCATTGTGACTAGATTCATTTTAGCTAGTCCTTCAGAATTTTATACTACTCCCTCTGTCCCATGAAAGATGTCTTAGATTTGTCTAAATTTGGATGCATCAAGATTCTGAAGTAATATTTTTCAATGTTCCCAAATAACATTTTGCCAATCATACTATACAGGAATGCAGGCGTGTGTGAGATAGCTAGGAACTAGATGGATATTTTGTTCGGTACTCCAGCAAGCACCCAGCTGCCACTTCCTTTTTTTTTTTGCATTAGTTTCAATCTTTTGATTGATGTCCGCGCTTTTTCTCGAGGCGAGACGAGCATGATGCCTTTTTTCCCCTTGATCCTGAGGCCTTCACCTTTGAGATTGTGATCTTGAACTTTGCAGAAGCAGTGGCATCTGTGTGTGGACAACATCATTTGTTCTCGCTTGTGGCGGAGAGCTGTGCCGTGTGTAGAATAATGTAGACCAAGAGAATTCTTTGTTAATAATCGTCGCTTCGGCTTTGTATATTTTATGTACTTGTAGCGGTTAGCGAGGCACTTGACTGGATAATACCTATTCAGGAAATAGAAGTGCTATAGATATTTTTGTCAGCTTGCTGCGCTATTTTGTACTGTACCTGTGACAAGTACATACCCATTGTGCTTCAGGACAGTGGAGCTTGGCCACTGTATTGTTCTTTTCTTGACGTGTATAGTTGTTTTCGGTCTTGGATATCGCTGTTCTGCTGACTAGTCCGACAAGATCACATGTTCCTCTCTTCAGCTGCACCACCGCTGGATAAGAAAATAAATACTCGGTTCCAATGAAAAAGTTTACATTTTTTTGTAAGTCAAGCCAAGTAAAATTTAAGCAAACTTTTAGAAAAATCTATCAACAACCGTGATGATATTCTATAAATATCATATGAAAA
>NC_061511.1:211525679-211561185 GCF_022539505.1 Lolium rigidum | reverse complement strand
TCTTTAACCTTCACCTTAATGATGGGCTCCCAACCATCTTCTAGCTTTTTAGGAATAGAGGCTTCGCGCTCTAGTTTCTCTTCTCTAGCTTTTATGAGAGCATTTGTAATATGATGCGTGAAAGCCAAATTTATAGCACTAGCATTAGGACTTTTAGCAAGTTTTTGCAAGAACTTTATAACTTCAGAGATGTGGCAATCATCAAAATTCAAACCATTATAATCTAAAGCAATGGGATCATCATCCCCAATGTTGGAAAAAATTTCAGCAGCTTTATCACGAGCAATTTCAGCAGTTTTAGCAGCTTTCAGCAGTTTTCGCGCTTTGCATTAGAAGTGGAAACATTGCTAACACCAATTCTTTTATTAGTATGAGTAGGAGGTGCAGCAACATGTGTAGCATTAGCATTACTAGTGGTGGTAATAGTCCAAACTTTAGCTATATTCTTCTCTTTAGCTAGTTTTTCATTTTCTTCTCTATCCCACCTAGCACGTAGTTCAGCCATTAATCTTATATTCTCATTAATTCTAACTTGAATGGCATTTGCTGTAGTAGTAATTTTATCATCTAAATCCTCAGGTTTAGCAGCCATTTTATTAATTAAAGAAGATTGTGATGCGAGACATGTATGAGATTCGGGTTTCAAAGACTAGCAAGTTTAGTTTGTAACCCCGAGATTTCCCTATTCAGATTTTTAAGTTGATTTTCTATATTCTTCAACAAGGTAGATTGCTCATTCATAATTTTAGTAAACAATTTATTTTGCTCATATTGTGATTGCATAAAACTCTTGGTGGATCTTTCAATTTCTAACATCTTTTCTTCATTAGGTGAAGCATATCTACCATAAGAGTTACCATTAGCAGAGTATGGCCTAGAATCATTGTGATTGTTATTTTTAATGAAATTCACATCAACATATTCTTTTTGAGCAACTAATGACGCTAACGGAACATTATTAGAATTAATATTAGCCCTACCGTTCACAAGCATAGACATAATAACATCAATCTTATCACTCAAGGAAGAGGTTTCTTCAACAGAATTTACCTTCTTACCTTGTGGAGCTCTTTCCGTGTGCCATTCAGAGTAGTTGATCATCATATTATCAAGAAGCTTTGTTGCTTCACCAAGAGTGATGGACATAAAGGTACCTCCAGCAGCTGAATCCAATAAATTCCGCGAAGAAAAATTTAGTCCTGCATAGAAGGTTTGGATGATCATCCAAGTAGTCAGTCCATGGGTTGGGCAATTTTTAACCAGAGATTTCATTCTTTCCCAAGCTTGAGCAACATGTTCAGTATCTAATTGTTTAAAATTCATTATGCTACTCCTCAAAGATATAATTTTAGCAGGGGGATAATATCTACCAATAAAAGCATCCTTGCATTTAGTCCATGAATCAATACTATTCTTAGGCGAGAGATAGCAACCAATCTTTAGCTCTTCCTCTTAATGAGAAAGGGAACAATTTTAGTTTAATAATATCACCATCTACATCTTTATATTTTTGCATTTCGCATAGTTCAACAAACTTATTAAGATGGGCAGCAGCATCATCAGAACTAATTCCAGAAAATTGATCTTTCATGACAAGATTCAGTAAAGCAGGTTTAATTTCAAAGAATTCTGCTGTAGTAGCAGGTGGAGCAATAGGTGTGCATAAGAAATCATTATTATTTGTGGTTGTGAAGTCACACAACTTAGTATTTTCAGCGTTGGCCATTTTAGCAACAAGTAAATAAAGCAAACTAGATAAAGTAAATGCAAGTAAACTAATTTTTTTGTGTTTTTGATATAGCAAACAAGATAGCAAATAAAGTAAAACTAGCAACTAATTTTTTTGTATTTTGATATAGTGCAGCAAACAAAGTAGTAAATAAAATAAAGCAAGACAAAAACAAAGTAAAGAGATTGAGAAGTGGAGACTCCCTTGCAGCGTGTCTTGATCTCCCGGCAACGGCGCCAGAAAATATGCTTGATGGCGTGTATTTCACACGTTCGTTGGGCAACCCCAAGAGGAAGGTATGATGAGCACAGCAGCAAGTTTTCCCTCAGAAAGAAACCAAGGTTTATCGAACCAGGAGGAGCCAAGAAGCACGTTGAAGGTTGATGGCGGCGGGATGTAGTGCGGCGCAACACCGGAGATTCCGGCGCCAACGTGGAACCTGCACAACACAACCAAGCTACTTTGCCCCAACGAAACGAGTGAGGTTGTCAATCTCACCGGCTTGCTGTAACAAAGGATTAACCGTATTGTGTGGAAGATGATTGTTTGCAGAGAAAACAGTAGAAACAAGTATTGCAAGTAGATTGTATTTCAAGTAAAGAGAATTGGACCGGGGTCCACAGTTCACTAGAGGTGTCTCTCCCATAAGACGAACAGCATGTTGGGTGAACAAATTACAGCTTGGGCAATTGACAAATAAAGAGAGCATGACCATGCACATACATATCATGATGAGTATAGTGAGATTTAATTGGGCATTACGACAAAGTACATAGACCGCCATCCAACTCGCATCTATGCCTAAAAAGTCCACCTTCAGGTTATCATCCGAACCCCTCCAGTATTAAGTTGCAAGCAACAGACAATTGCATTAAGTATGGTGCGTAATGTAATCAACAACTACATCCTTGGACATAGCATCAATGTTTTATCCCTAGTGGCAACAAGCACAACACAACCTTAGAACTTTCCGTCACTCGTCCCGTGTGTCAATGCGGGCATGAACCCACTATCGAGCATAAGTACTCCCTCTTGGAGTTAAAAGCATCTACTTGGCCGAGCATCTACTAATAACGGAGAGCATGCAAGATCATAAACAACACATAAGCATAACTTTGATAATCAACATAACAAGTATTCTCTATTCATCGGATCCCAACAAACGCAACATATAGAATTACATATAGATGATCTTGATCATGATAGGCAGCTCACAAGATCCGACAATGATAGCACAATGGGGAGAAGACAACCATCTAGCTACTGCTATGGACCCATAGTCCAGGGGTAGACTACTCACTCATCACTCCGGAGGCGACCATGGCGGTGTAGAGTCCTCCCGGGAGATGAATCCCCTCTCCGACAGGGGTGCCGAGGCGATCTCCGGGATCCCCGAGATGGGATCGGCGGCGACGGCGTCTCAGCAATGTTTTCCGTATCGTGGCTCTCGGTACCGGGGGTTTCGTCACGGAGGCTATTTGTAGGCGGAAGGGCAAGTCAAGAGGCGGCACGGGGGGCCCACACCACGAGGCCGCGCGGCCAAGGGGGCCGCGCCGCCCTAGGGTTTGGCTCCCCCGTGGCCCCTCTTCGTCTCTCCTTCGGACTTCTGGAAGCTTCGTGAGAAAATAGGCCTCTGGGGTTTTATTTCGTCCAATTCCGAGAATATTTCTTTACTAGGATTTCTGAAACCAAAAACAGCGTAGAAACGACAATCGGCACTTCGGCATCTTGTTAATAGGTTAGTTCCAGAAAATGCACGAATATGATATAAAGTGTGCATAAAACATGTAGATAACATCAATAATGTGGCATGGAACACAAGAAATTATCGATACGTTGGAGACGTATCACTCGTCATGTCAGGTGCCGCCGCTGGGTGTTGGAGAAGAGTTAGGGTTACTACACGTCAAACGGATAATGATCGCGATCTCACCGGCGAACGTTCGTAATGCTAAATGCATAACTGATCTCGACGTGAGATGGTCCTACATGGACTAAACATGTCCAAATCGTCGACGGTGGCAAAAGTAGAGTCAAAACCGGTAAATCATCGTTAAACCGCTATCAGGGATCAAAATTAGATTTAATTGAGAGTTTGAGGGCAGGTTTAAACCAAAACAAAGTTGAGGGACCAAAGCTAAACTTTTGCAAGATATGAGGGACCAAAAATATACTTAATCCTTATTTTATTTGCTGGACATGAGCTGAAATGGTATTAGTGAAATGACTATTATATTGTTTATATTATGTTGCAATATTTGCATGTAAAAGATCAAGGCATAACACTTCCGATTTTTTTTTGTCAACAAAATCTTGAGAAAAATGAAACACGTGTCTAATAGTATTACCACAAAAGACTTACCGGAAGTGGCATTCTGGAAACGACAACCCTCGTTTAATGACACATTCGAAACAATGGATATTTTGATGACATTTTTGAAACGCGACAATTCTTTGATGGCATTTCGATAACTTCTCTAAAAGGATAGTTCAGTACGACATGCAATTCTCAAATATGGAAGGAACAAAGGGTTTTTTCTCGGTTGAAAAAATTTACCGGTGGGCACTGGTATTTACGGTTTTCGGAAATACCAAAAATATAGCTTGAAATACTGGCCAAGATTCGTCAAATGAATTTAGCAAAAAACTTTAAGTCTAAGAAAGTTTATAAATATCGATGATCGGTAGAAAGTTTTTTTGCTGGTAACCAGAATAAACGGTTTCAGCAAATATCGGAAAAATCAGCCGAGAAAATAACCGTGAAATGAACACAAATTTAAGAGGGAAAAAAAATTCAGTGTAAGTGCAAGTCCGCCATATAAAGGTCCACATTGCACACTCATATGCTCCATGTGAAGTTCGATCTCCCAACCAAACCTGACATGCAAGTCGCAGAATTCATGCACCTTTCATGTTGCAAAGTAGAAACCCTTCCTTGTCCCATGACACCCGACAATGTATGGTTAAAGTTTAATTTAAACCAGAATATAATATGAATAAGAGAATGCGAAACCAAGAGCATTTAAATGAAAAATCAGTTCTAAACGTGAGTTCATATATATGCTTCTGGTTAAATAAAAAAATAGTAAACAAAATTTAAAAAAAAAACTGAAATTTTAATTGCGTAGACCGCTACATATGTTTTTTCGGAGATTTTTGGTATGCACTTAGAACACTTGTGCACAAAAGCTTCAGTTTTGTAAATTTATTTACTATTTTTTCCGATTTTTTATTCAATCAGAAGCAGAAACATATGACATCGGGTTCAGAAACGCCTTGTCGGCATTCAGCTATCAAGATGACAGTCAAATGGCGTGGCTTGGTAGATCATGCATTCCCGAGCAAAGATTGGACTACTCGTTTTAGGCGGCGAAAAGATACGTAATAATTCAACAAGAGGAGGCACACGCGATGGCGATGGCGATGGCGACGTCGCCGGAGCTCTGCTGGGTGGAGCGCGTGAAAAGGGGTGCGTGCGACGGAGGAAAGTTCCGGCCGGTGGTGGGAATGGCCGCACTGTGCTGCCGTCGACTGCTAGAAACTGCGACGCAACTGCCCCCCGTCAACGGCCGCCACTTATCCATCCATCGTCATCGTCACTGACGGCACGGGTCAGCCTGCCTGCCAGCCACGGCAGACCGGACGCCGACCACCACCCGCCTCCACGCGCACCACCGTACGCTCCAAAAGGGCCAAAGGACTGGACAAGGCAAAACCATGGACGCCTCGTCCCCCTCCTTCTCACTCCACTCCTCCTCTCTTCCCCCGCCGCCGCCGCCACTCCCAACCCCCCGCCGCCGCCATGGGCGGCCGCGCCTCCCGCCCGCGCGCCCCACCCCCGGACGAGCACCACCAGTCCTCCCACCCCAAGCAGCCCAACTGGCCGCGCCCCAAGAACCGGCGCCAACCCCCTCCCCCACCCCCACCACAACCCCCCGTCTCCGTCCCCGCTCCCCCTCCCCACCCCCACTCCCCCCGGACGTCGGCCGCGTCCTCGGCCGCCCAATGGAGGACGTGCGCGCGACCTACACCTTCGGCCGCGAGCTGGGCCGCGGCCAGTTCGGCGTCACCTACCTGGCCACCCACAAGGCGTCCGGCGCGCGGCGCGCCTGCAAGTCCATCGCGGCCCGCAAGCTCGCGCACGCCTCCGACGCCGAGGACGTGCGCCGCGAGGTGCAGATCATGCACCACCTCACCGGCCACCGCAGCATCGTCGAGCTGCACGGCGCCTTCGAGGACCGCCACTCCGTCAACCTCGTCATGGAGCTCTGCGAGGGCGGCGAGCTCTTCGACCGCATCATCGCCCGCGGACACTACTCCGAGCGCGCCGCCGCCGCCCTCTGCAGGGAGGTCGTCTCCGTCGTCCACAGCTGCCACTCCATGGGGGTCATGCACAGGGATCTCAAGCCCGAGAATTTCTTGTTTCTCAACAAGCGCGAGGACTCGCCGCTCAAGGCCACAGATTTCGGACTATCGGTCTTCTTCAAGCCAGGTAGCAATTTATTCCCCTGCCTGAATAAGGAAGAAACCTCAACAATTTCCCTGCCTGAAATAACTAAGCTCATGCCATGTTGCGCTCAAGATTAAAGGTGAGATCTTGCAAATTGTGCAGGTGAGCAGTTCAAGGATCTTGTTGGGAGCGCGTATTACGTCGCTCCGGAGGTGCTCAAGCGGCGGTATGGAGCCGAGGCCGACATATGGAGTGCCGGGGTTATCCTCTACATTCTCCTCTCCGGCGTTCCTCCTTTCTGGGCAGGTGCGTGTTCTTGCTGGTTGTGCCAGTCAAGTTTTGGCCTGTGTGCTGATGCAGCGGCCGGAACATGTAGAAATTTTCACTTGCAAAATCTGATGCCATTGTCCTAACATAAACCCTGTATATGTGCCTTCTTCCTCCCTTGGTCTTGCCAGAGAACGAGGATGGTATATTCGACGCCGTTCTTAAAGGCCACATAGATTTCTCGTCGGAACCCTGGCCATCCATTTCAAATGGTGCAAAAGACTTGGTCAAGAGGATGCTAAAGCAAGACCCCAGGGAGCGGCTTACTGCTGCGGAAATTTTGAGTAAGTTCTCTTTTGCTTCAGACTTGGCTATCTTTGTTGTGCAGATCAATGTGCTCATGTTCATCATAGTGTAATGCCTACCTTTATTTGTTATATGCTGTCTCTACAAACCGAGTCTTGTGTGTACTAGTATCCCGATCTAATTCATTTAGCACACAGACCATCCATGGATTAGAGAGGATGGAGAGGCCCCAGACAAACCACTTGATATCACAGTGATCAGTAGAATGAAGCAGTTCAGGGCGATGAACAAGCTTAAGAAGGTCGCCTTGAAGGTACTCATATGATCTAAAGTTGAAAGTCCTCTTTTTTATTTTTGCTCAACAGTCCAGCCTGCGGTGCATGGTAAAATCCTGTTACTCATGTTCTGTGTTGTAATCAGATCGTTGCAGAGAGTTTGTCAGAGGAAGAGATCATGGGCTTAAGAGAAATGTTCAAATCGCTGGATACTGATAACAGTGGTACAATTACTCTTGAAGAACTAAGGGCTGGCTTACCAAAGCTTGGTACCAAAATCACTGAACCAGAATTGAGACAGTTGATGGAAGCGGTATGTTGATATCTCGTCCTCCATAGTCTGACTGTTCAAAATTTGCTTCTTCCTTCCAGTCTCTGCATTCTTTGCTTATCGGCATCGTATGACACATGTGCCCTGATAGGAACGAAACAAAGTTGCATGTTTCTCTTTGTTCTGCATTAATGCAAATAGCGTACTGGAAGTTTGTGGTGGATGTGCACTTATAACCAAAAAGGAAGAAAGTGAATGATAACATATAACAACTTCAACTGAAATTGACACATCCACATGTCTGGTAGAACTGGTCTGAGTTGTCCGACAAGTACAGCACTTTCCGTTTCATCTGCTCATAGATTATCTTATATTCTTGAACAGGCTGATGTTGATGGAAATGGGACCATTGATTATGGCGAATTCATATCAGCAACCATGCACATGAATAGACTAGAGAAGGAAGATCACATATTTAAAGCATTTGAGTATTTTGACAAGGACCATAGCGGGTAATTTCACCTCTCTAACTATCTGTAAATTAATCTGCCAACTTTGACATTTTACATTGACCATCCAGTTGCTTGTAAACTTTTCTTTTGCATAGGTACATAACAGTTGATGAGTTGGAAGAAGCTCTCAAGAAGTATGATATGGGTGACGAGGCAACAATCAAAGATATCATTGCTGAAGTGGATACAGATCATGTGAGTAACTCCAGTAAACTGTAAATGCCTAAATAAGTCTACTGGCTGCTGTCTGAGCATACATTTGTGATGCATCATCTCAGTCACGAAGACGTAAAATATTGAAATGATGTTTCTAACTTACTGTTCAGTTGGAACATATGATAAATTAAAATTATCATCTTTGAGACATGGAGGGAGCTTCAATTTTCAATATACTTTTTTAAACAAGACCCTAAAAGCTACAAACATTGCCTTGTATTGAAAGCTCAACAGGTCTTACACACAAACACAGGGAGGCCGCCGTAGGCCGTACCAACAGAGGGAAAGAAAGTGAATCCCCTAAAAGCTACAGACAAGCCTAAGTGAGGACACAAGCTCACACAGGGTAGAGATTTCTTACAGAAACACCAAAGGTAAATGCAACAAACTCCAGATTACACAAACCCAGCACTCTCCAGAGACACTGATGCCAAGTTGCCAACCTGTCAGCCTTCACCTGCTCGGTCTTCAACATCTCCAGGAACCAGCTCGCGTAGTTTGCCATCGAACATCGCTAGGATCTCGTCAGTTGTTGCGAGCCGTGTACGCACGATCAACGGCCTCTACTATAACGTGAGAGAAAAGGCTCGACAAAGCGGAGCAAGGGGATTCCCGCTGAAGGCACGACTCATCCATCCCTATTCCTGGGCACAACATTCAAACCAAAGCAATCACATATCACACACCAGATTTTATTTTGAAAAGGAGACATCGCACTAGCCATGCATGTGGCTTTTTATTACCTTATTAAAGTTGGTCATAGGTCGATACATGAATCAACCATCTAAAAAATAGAGAAAACATGAAGTGACTCTGCACTAACATGTTATCCTTGTTGTGAAAATGTATATGTGGATTGCCTAGCCCTTTCCATCAGTTCGGACTTTTGACTGATCAACATATACATTTTCACAACAATCCTAAGATCAAAACGCCAACTGCACTGGCTTTACAAATATTGTGCAACCTTCTCTAGCTGATTGCACCCAGTAGCCAAATCCTCGCGCTTCTCCGTTGGTTGTAGGAAGGACCACAGTGGATCCAATATGTAGCCAATGGAATTACCTGTGTAAAAGTTGATTTTGCGTTGTTAAAATATAATCATTTCTAGTGTTCCATATGGCCCAGACTAAAGCACAGACTCCAAATTGGATTTGCACTTTTTCTTTTTTCGCAACCCCCGCAAGCCAATTCCCAAACAAATTTGTGACATTAGTGGGAGGGATAATATTAAATGCCATACGAACAATTTGCCACACAATTTTTGCTAGAGGCGCTTGAGACATAACATTAGCAACAGAAACCTGTTTTTTGTGCACTATGTTAAATAAAGATGGATATTGCTGAGAAAAAGGCATGTCCCCTAGCCACGTGTCCTCTCAAAAACGAGTTTCCTCATCATTGCCAACGGTGAAAGAGCCTCGTTCAAAGAACTCATCTTTTATTTTCATTAGACCTTTCCAAGAAAGGGAGTCCGAAGACTTCGACTTCACTTGAGACAGAGACTTCGAATGATGATATTTTGTTCGGTTAAGAGTTTTAAAAGCCATTTGCTCAATAAACACTTACTTTTTTTTATCTCTAAAACTTCCACTGCAAGTCCACCATGATCTTTGGGTCTACAAATGATGTTCCATCGAGTTAGTCTATACTTTCTCTTATGGCCATTACTTTGCCAGAAAAACCTCGATCTAAAAAGGTCCAGTCTTTTTCTTACCCCTTTAGGTATTTCAAAGAACGATAGCGTAAACATTGCCACGGGGCAGTTGAAGATGATATGGTCTACATCCTCAACTACACCACGCAAGGCACAAAATTCAGAGCCTGGCCAGTTTCTGGTAACCAAATGCAACACAGATTGGATTTTCCCTCTGAAATGAAGCCAAACAAACTTCTTCTGTTTCAGTGGGCAGCTCGATTTCTATATGTCCATCCTCACATCACAGACCCCAGGATCGAGAATGAATCTATACAGGGACTTGGGAGTAAATCTACCTTTCTTCTCTAAATCCCACTTAACCACAGCCCCTCTCCTGTGAACAGAACATTGCCCAACATGTTGTTAAGCTCAGTCCATTCCACCTTTTCAACTGGTCCAAAAGATCTGTTAAAGGTTAGGAAAAAACCACTAGGCTGGACAACTTGAGCAACAGTCCAATTTTGTTGTTCACAAGACCTAAAAATGGATGGGAACAATGTTTTCAAAGAATATTTTGTTACCCAAACATCCAGCCAGAAGGCTGTTTTCCTCCCATTGCCCACACTGTAACTGCGCCCCATCTTAAACCAATGTTTGATCTAATGCAAGCTTTCCCAGAATTGTGACCCACTGTCACCTCTAAACTGAAAAAAAAAACTGCCTCCCCCGTTCCTGAGAATTTGACAGCTCATGTTCTGAACACCATTCTCCAATTTGTAGATCCATTTGCTAAATTAGCAAATGTATCTAACTTATGTGTCAGTGAAGCCTAGGCCACCAAAGATTTTGGGTTTACACAATCTCTCCCATCTAACCATTCGATATTTCTTTTTCCCGCCTACTCCGTCCCAAAAACATCTAGCCCTTGACATATCCATCTTATAGTGATTCCCCTCAGAGGCTCAGACTGGATGCGTACAAAAGTGTTTATTTGGGATAAAGGAATTGTTTATGTCGATGAGAAGCACTTGGCTTTCTATCCAAACTGCTTAGTTTTAAGAACGCACTTGCTTATCTTAGAGAAACAAACTGAATTCATTCCTTTTACTGTAAGCTTCAGCTTCAAGAAAGACTTCATCCAAGTTGCTTTAACCTTTTTGGTAGTTTTGAACATTACTTATCCTGACGTTCACAGGTAAAACATGTTTAAATGATGTACTTCCTTTGTTCACTAATATAAGACGTTTTGGCAAACTAAATTAGTGAACGGAGGGAGTACTACATTTTCTTTTTGAAGCAAATGAAGCACTAGTTAAATCACTTACTCACTACTGCGTTTCTTATTTTATTTCTTAGGATGGGAAGATTAACTATGAGGAGTTTGTTGCGATGATGAAGAATAACGGCCCAGAGATTGTTCCAAACAGACGGCGACTATTTTAAATTGCGATGGTTTAGGTGAAGCTTGCAATTTCTGTGAATCCATTGAGACAGGTAATGAATCAAGATCTTTTTAATTGGGGAGGAATGAGCAAAGCCATTCATACTCGGCCACGGAATTCAACAAGGTATCTGCAAGCGAATCTGTATACTGGGACACATTGGAGTCATTGACAATTCTTCCCTTCACATGTTTTTGAGCTGAGTGGTGCTTTTTTTCCGAAAAAAGTGGTGTTTTCTTGTGCTTCATGTTATATATGACTTATGAGGCAATGCGTCTGGTGTTGTGTTTCTTCCACTTGATCATTTATGTAAGAGAAGGTCATGTAAAACACTTCCAGATGATCATATCAAGCAACATCATGTGTTCGGATGAATATAGCTCAGCATACTTCTGAACTTGCAATACCTTGAGATGTCAATCATTGCATCTGTCTACCGGTTGTAATGACAGTCTTGGAGACTTGGAGTCATCCGCTATAGAGATAGAAGATACTATTGTTCGTCATCTTCAAGCGGCACAACTGCATATTATATGATGCTAAATACCAAAGCAGAATTGCACGGCAAGAGAGCATACAAAACAGATGTATTCTGTTATGAAATCTTACATTTAGATCATCAGCAGGATAACATGTTACAGATTCTGAGATGAAAAGAACAAACGAGTTTACTCTACATACAGTTACATCCCTTGGCATTACATGAGCAAAAGAGGATCATCTGGCTGAGATCTTTTTCATCTTGACTGACTTGTGCTTGATAAACAGAGCTGTTAGCATGCTCTTTGTGCCGACAGGAACCTTTTGGATTTCACGCCCTTTAGGGCCGTCGAAAGAACTGAATGTCGTCATATGCCTCAAGCCTGACTGATCCTGAAATTGCATACAGTGATGCCATTAGAAACAAGGAAAATAAACTAAGTGAGGATAGTGCGATGGGACCATGATGATACCATTTTTTAAGTGATTTCATTTTAGGTTTATATCATATTCAAATTTACCTTTGCGCTGCCTTTTTGTGTAACGTCAGATCTGGTATTGTGATTCGATTGTAGAGGCTTGCGCATGGGAGAAGCAGGCAACTCCTTCCCTGCAACATTAGTAATTCAGATGAATCTTGCAACATTATTAATTCAGATGGAAGATTCAGTACACAAATCCCTGGTGCACCCACTTATCAAAATTCTAGTTTCAGTGCAAATAGAAATGCAATTCCGGAACAGCAGTTAACAAATGTGTGCATTTGATAGGTAACATTGTGTTCATATGTTTCCATGTCCTCTAAGAGCTCAAACAGAAGTAGAATGAATTACCAAAAAGAAACAAACCATCTGATGCAGGTTTAGACGATATATTGTCACCTAGGCTGCACGAAAACCAGATGGCAACAAGTTAGATCAGAAGAACACAGATCCATTGCAATTAGCAGATCAAATAAGACATTGCTGAGACTAATCTGAACAAAAATGGGATGACAGTCTTACATGAATGTAGGTTTTTGTGCACCATTTACTGAAGGGCTATTATCTGATGCCAGATGCCAAGAAAGTGTCTTTGCTGCACACAAGAAGTGGAAGTATTTTTTCGACTTAATATGGTGAGTACTGAGTACCACACATGAAATTTGCAATATGAAGAATAATAATAAGCACCTGACGGGTAAGGTCTAGGCTTTGATTCCTGATCTGTGTCTGTTCCCAGGTGTGCAACAGCCTGGGTTCTTTTATAACTAGTAGCTACATTGCACAGAAAATTTAGAAGTTCAGTTCAGCTGTTCTCCTAAGCTAAAAGTTAAGATAGCGTACACCCTGCTAGTTCTGCGTTCCTTACATGGCAGGATATAGTGCTTGTGGTGCTTCATGTTTGCTCCCATCATTTGCTGCTGTCTGGCACCTTCTTTGTCCACGTAGATCTGGCAGGTGAAGATTTGCTACGGGTGTGCAACAGAGTGCTGTCAGTCAGTTTAGCAGCATAGTTTCCCCGGCATAGACTGCTCGGCAGTACAGGTAGGCAGCAGTACCTGGTTCAGCCGTGCCACCTTCAGCTCAAAGGCTGAGATCTCCGAAGCCTGCTGCTCGAACAGGTCCGTCAACTTGTAGGCGACCGTGCCCAGGTGATCGACAGCATTGACGACGGCCCGGACCGCGTAGTCTTTCAGGTTGTCCAGCACCCTGATGGCAATTAGCAAGTTCAGTGTTCACGAAAATATGTTGGGTTCTGAAGCAAGATTACTAGGTGCATTCTGTTCATCCACCAAAATTTGTCATGAAAACTGCCTCCTAAGGTCCTTTGTACAATAGTTCATTGGATACTATTGCATGCTTTCTCCTAAATTTGAAATATAAATGTTCATAGAATTCAAAATCCAAGAAGTATGACAAAATATACTGTACAAATGACCTTGGATCGTTTGAAATATAAATGTTCATGAGCTTTCTCTGAACTTTTCTATATTTCAAACGAAGTGAAAACTGACAGCACATGATTGGTGGACACCCAGGATAAATCCAGTCGGCAGTGCATGGTACATAGGCTGTGGTTGAGAAAACAGATACTAGTACAGCCTATGGACATGCTACATACCACAGAGGTTGCTGGATGAATCCAAACATCCAAGATAGAACCAAAAATCCCATATCCTTGTTCAGCTAGTATAGTAGGATTTGTTCTCTAGCAAGTCACATCTAGACTAGACACCAGTTCTCCTCCTATACGTACCAACACATGCTGCATCAACCTTGAGTTCTATACCAGGTGACAAAATAGAGACAGATAGGTAGGTAGCATGTGAATCGGAAATGTACGAGGAATCACCAGTTCGCTATAGTAAGACTGTAAATTCTCCCTGTCAGATAGATGGATCACCAGTTCGCTATAGTAAGACTGTCAGATAGATGGATCACCAGTTCGCTATAGTAAGACTGTAAATTCTCCCAGGTAGATGGTGAATATTTTTTTTTATGTGAAATTAAGTTTGCCAAAGACCCAAAAGGGTGGCAATGGGGGAGGAGGAGCAGAGAACATTGTCCCTGACAGAGTGAGAATGGGATGTGCAGAGGATGAGAATGGAGGAGAGGATGTGCAGAGATGATGCTTACATCTGCTTCTGTTGGGCGTGGAGGTAGGACTTCTCGCAGTACTCGGAGGCGGAGTAGAGCTGCGGCCGCAGGTTCTTGAGCTCCTGCACACACACCACAATCAAGGTGTCAAGAACCGAACCAGACGGATCTACAGGGAGGTGTGGGCAATGCGGGGGCGCACCTGCAGGGCCTTGATGAAGCTCTTGCTGCGCTCCATGGACGCCTCGTCGACGGTGGCCGCCGCCGCCCAACCCCCACCGCCACCCGGACTCCGCCGCCGCGCCGGCTGCTGCATTCTCCTCCTTCCCGGCTGGCTCCCTCACCGTCCTTCAGTCCAAGAAGAGAGTGTGGAGTGCAGAGGACGCGATGCCGAGGCAAGTGGAGCGAGCCGATCTGCGGTTCGGAATTAGGCGATGGATGATTGGCGGTTTGGTGGGTGGAAACCATTGATTGATTCTTGGCTGGTTCTACTAAAAGACAGGGAGACTAGTACACTGCTGCTGGATCTCGCTCGGCTGTCTCAAGCGCCTTCTAATTGGCTTTCACCACCACACGCTCGATTCCTTGCTGCCGCCGGAAATGACACTGACAGCTGACGAGGATCTGAGTGTCGGACATGACGATAACTGTAAATCGTACTGACTATTAGTGGCGTGCAGGCCGCCGTAATTGGGTCATGATTCACTCTAGCACGGTGAGAGTGACTCGGAGTGGAGTGGAGTGGAGTGGAGCGGAGCGGAATGGCGGTGAGGAGTGAGTAATCAATGAGATCGTGAGGTACAGCGGAGGAGGGCGGCAGGTGGTGGTCATGAATGGGTGTCGGTTATGTTAACAAGTGAACTTATTACCTGGAGATCATGCGGTGCTTTTGGGTGATTTATTTCGTGCATGAAAAACTTACCCAAAAGAAAATAGAAGGGCAATAACAACTTTTCTTTTGTTGAAAATGAGGATAGCAGATGCATGGAGTGATCCACATAGTAATATGTCGTACTCCCTCCGTCCACAAATAAGTGGATGCGCGCGGTTTTCAAGAGACCTTAAACTTTTTGTAAAAAAAAAATTCCATTCCTTCAATTAATCTGCTTATTAATTAAAAAGATGCTTTAATTTAAGTGCTAATAAATGTTGTGCATGCTAGTAACCAATAAAACAATATTGGGAAACCAAAAATGATTAATGGGGGCTGAAATCAAGACATGCACAACATTCTTTAGCACTTATTTGTGGACGGAGGGGGTCTAAACGTAAAATATATACCAAAAAGTCTAGATGTACACTTATTTGTGGATTTTTTACAAGGCTAGATGTGCACTTATTTGTGGACGGAGGGAGTAGATTATTAAGAAAAGCCATGATGCCCAATGGACAAGTATCAAGTCCACAAATCGACCATAATCTCTTTTTTGTGATGGTATCGACCATGAATTACATACTTAAAATATCATGAGACTTCACACGGGCTGCACTCCAACACAACACTTTCGAAAAGAAAACGATGTTGGTACGCCTATTTGCCAACAACCAAATTTCAAACATGGAGAGCGGAGCATTGAGGAAACACCTTAAAAAAGAGGAAACTATGTAGAAACTCAACTTGCTTGCTATAGTTAGAAGGCTAGATCATGTGTTTTCGCGCATGGAAAGTCCATTTCATAATCGTGGATGCCGCCAACCACACTCTCTACCGGTCATGTTCACGTAGAGCATAATATGGCCGGCTCTGACGTGTAAAAGCCCCTAGGCTGCTCGATGTGAAAGGCGTATTCACCGGAAGCTTATCGAGGTGCACCTTTCGATTGCTACTGCATCGCCAAGCCATCATTTTCTAGCGATTCACGTCTGTCCAGATATAGAGGTCTTCTGGCTCCACCAACGAACACGACTGTCTATTATTGCCAACCATAAGTCACTTAGCGGCCAACAAAGCCACCACCACACCGCTCATGAATCGCTTGCCACTCCTCTACCACTTCGGATGCGAGCCTCGCCGCCACTGCCTTTTCCATGCAACATGTTTTCCCTCGGGAACTACCATCTAGCAAGAGAGACGTATCGTAATTCGAGAACATACCTCCACACCTCACATGGTCTTGAATCTCATGTTAGTTATAACTAAGTTAGAATCCTAGCTTACCTATGTTAAGATATTTGATAGATCTTACGTCTTCAAAACTCCTACCAATTTTTTTAAACTCGCTAAAATACAAATATAGACACACTATCTGCATCCAAGTGTCAAAAGTAAATTTTTAGATGAATGTGAAATTTGAACTTTATATCTCCCTTAGATATCTTGGCCTAATTTAGTTCTGAACAGGAAAAACTTATAAAACAAAAGAGAACTAACATTATTTTCACGACTACATATGTTTCCATTTTTCGAGTATATTATTTGTAATGGTAAAAAAAATATAGTAGCAACAATTAAGTTGTGATATTAAATATGATAGCCTTGATAGATATAATATAAAATCAATATAAAACATGAATATAGCATCATATATGGTGTAAATATGTGAGAATATGTGTCACCAAACTACAAAGTTCATGCATGCATTTTACATGCATCAGTTCTCCATGAGATTCATTCTATATCATATTCAAGAATATTTTGTTGATGAGTCAATTCATTTGGAGGAGCAACATATAAGACCATAGTAGAAGATCTTACCTTTTTCATTAACTTTAGTACTCCCTCCGATCCGAAAAAAGAGTCGGATGAGCTATTTTGCAAAAAGGCCCTCGCGTTTATTCTTTCATCAACTCGCACTCCATCCTCTCCTCTGGAGTCTGGACGCTCTCGTCTCGACCGCTCCCCGCATTCGCCCCCGCGCCGCGCCCCCTCCTCTCACTCTCTCCGCTCCCCTCGAAATTCCATCGGATCCCCTCGGAAAAAGGTTGATCTTTTGGTACAAGCCGGCAGCGAATCGTCGGATCCGGCGTCGGCGAGGCCGGATCCGGTTGCTGCGAGGCCGGACACGCCGGATCCGATAGCCACGAGGCCGCATCCACAGCATCGCCGGATACCTCAAGATCAGCAAATACGTGCAGTGCCTCGGCGCCGGTCCCCTGTCTACCTCTACGCCACCCCCGAGTACCTCGCCGCAGAGGTAAATCCAATCTCATCTCCCCTTGTTTCGTCCTTGAGCAAGGCTGTAGAGAAGTTCATGACGTTCTCTTGCCTCTGAAGGTCATGAATCTCGCCAGCAACGCGGCATGCGACAACTGATCATGGAGCTAGAGGCTGGCGCGGAGGCCATCAGGGGAACCGGAGGCGGACGTGGAGGCAGCCAGCGCGGAGGCCATCAGGGGAGCAGGAGGCGGGCATGGAGGCAGCGTGCTCGGAGTCGAGCGATCAGAAGGCTTTTTGGTTTTCAGTTTAGATCTGGAGGGCGTTCTGCTTCTTTTGTTTAATTTAGAGGGGCTTAAATGTAAAACGAAATTGTACTACCCTTCCGACTCTTTTTTCGGATCGGAGGGAGTAGGAAAAATAGTATGTACTTAATAGAAAAATGTGGTTCATAAGTAGGAAATGTAACACCCATTTCAGATAATTTCTTCGGGGAGTAGTTTTAATTCCCTTTGCTTTAATAGACCTTGAGGCTTCTTTCATGCATTCAGTTAATTCAAGAATGCCTCCCTTCTTGGGAATCATTACAATTTTGTCTTCTTTTTCAATATGTCAATCATGATAATTCCGAGTAATAGTTTCCAATAACCCTTTAGCATATTCTATAGTCCTGTGCTTGAAAACATTTCCTACAACACTATCTAGATAAGATCTTGATTTTTCAGTTAGTCCATTATAAATTATATCAAGCAAGTCATTTTCCTTAAAACCATGTGTAGGGCTTCTCCCCTTAAGAGAACAAAATCTCCCCCAAGCTTGAGATAGACTTTCTTTCTCACCTTGTGCAAAGTTACTCATTTAAGTTCTCACGGCATGCCTCTTATCAGCTGGAAAGAAGCTATTAAAGAATAAATAGAAACACTCTTCTTTTCTAGTAGTTGACTTTGGGGCTAGTGAGCTATACCAAGTTTTGCTTCACCTCCTAAGGATAAGGGAAACAATTTCAAGAAATAGTAGCACTGTTGAATTTCATTTTTGCCAAACACTTTAGCAAGATCATTAAGGTTTTCGAAGTGTTCATAAGGAAGCACTTCATCTTTCCATAAAAATGGAGGCAACAAACATCAAATCAACTTGGGCTTTCTAACTCTCTGGATGCGACCTAGGCTACCAAACAAAGTGGGGAACATGGTTTTTGGTCCATTCCACCCGATTAAGGTCTCGTAGCGCCTAGTCCCCAGGAGCCCAAACAGGTGTGAGCTACCAATTGCGCCTTACTCTATAGTAATCGCCGGTGCAGCATGCACCCCCGACACCACCGCAACACCGCTGCCACTGTCGTGGACGGACTAGAACCGCCTGCCAGTTATGCAACGAAATGGGCGCACTTGGAGTATGTGGGCTTTGGATCTAAAACAGAATTGGGATCTGATCCATGCACGCGCACAACATATCTATGCTACCGCAACCATCCTCTAGAACAAGGGGGTCCTATTCATCGCCTTTAGCGTCAAATTTGGAGTTTGAAAAATGTTCAAATTAGAAGGAGTTCAAACATCAAAAAATTCAAAACTGAAATTGTTCAAATTTAAAAAGGTTCAAACTTGAAATATGTTAATATTAAAAAAATGTACAAATTTGAAATATGTTAAATTTTTGAAAAAGATAAAAGAAAACTCAAATTTGGAAAGGTTCAAAACTTGGAAAAAGTTCAAATCTGAAAAATTTATTTAAAAATGTTAAATTTTTATAAAAGTTCAAAAAAACAAACATAAGAAGTGTTCAAATATGAAAAATTGTTCAGATCTCAAAACTGTTCAAATTTCAAAATTGCTCAGATATGAAAATATTTAGATTCTAAAAGTGTTCAAATTATAAAATTGTTCAGGTTTGAATAGGTTCAAATTTAATTTTATTTAGATTTGAAGTTTTTAAAATTTTAAATTATTCATATTAGAAGAAAAAAATTTAAAAATAAAAAATAAAAGGAAAAAAAACTGACAAAATGGAGAAGAACCAGGAGGAAAACCGAAGAGAAAAAGAAGAAGCCAAGAAAAATTAGGGAACAACACAGCGATTAACGAGAGAAAACCGGAAAAACAACGTAGCGTCGCTTGAAACGGGCCGGCCCAAATTACCAACACCTGTGGGGCGAGCCAGATACAGCCCGCAGCAGGAGGGGAATAGAGTTTGCGCTAGAAAAACCATCTGTGGCGGCGCCGCCCGGGGCAATCTCGATCGCGATCCGGCCGGTGTGCGCATGGAGACGGAGGCGCGCCGGTCCTCTGTGCACGCCAACAGCGATAACGGCAAACGAGCAACACACGAAGATGACGACGACGATGCGATCAGCGCGCTCCCCGACGATGTCCTGCTCCTCATCCTTGAGCGCCTGGATTTGCTCACCGCGGTCAGGGCCGGCGCCGCCGCGAGGCGATGGAGGCACCTACCGCGCCTGCTCCCCGACCTCGACATCGACGTCGCCACCCTGCTTCCGCACCGCCACCGGGATTTCTCGGTGGGCCACGTCATGGCCGCCTACGCCGACGCCACGGCGTGGTTCCTCCTGCCGCCGCACCACCGGAACATCACGAGCCTGCGACTCTCCTTCTACCTGGCAGAGGGCCCGTACCTGCGCGCCATCGGCGACGCCGTCGCCACCACCAAGGCCGACCGCGTCCAGCTCGACATACGGACGACATACGTTGGCCTCGGCCCCATCATCACCGTCCCCGATCCGCACGAGCACGTCGGCCGCTCACACCTCCTCGCGTCGTTCGTCGCCGCCTGCCCCGCCACCTTCGCCCGGCTCGCCAGCCTCGCGCTGCACGACCTCTCCTTCCCCTCCGGCTCGAACGAGCTGTCGGGCCTCCTCGACGCCTGCCACCGGCTCGAGCTCCTCTCCCTGAGCCACTGCACGCCATCCGTCGTAGAGATCGACGCTCCGAGCTGTGCGCTGCTTGCCTTGGAACTCCATTGTTGCTCCGTCCACAGCGTCGAGCTGACCAGGGTCCCGAAGCTCGAGCGCCTCCTCTGCGACGCCGCGACGTCGATCGGGAGCATACAGTTCGGGTCCGTTCCTCTCCTTCGCGCCGTAGACCTCTCGGCGATGCATCTGCATCGCTACATTGAGAATCCAGCGCTGCTCTCTCCCGCCCTGAGTGGTCTCACGGATGTTCGTCTTTGCAACTTTGTGGCCCTCGACATGCACTGGATTCTCCACCTCCTACAGGCTGCACCGTTGCTCAACAACCTTTCCATTCAGGTGTGTACAGTATACAAGCATATCTTATCTCTCGTTTACTTGAAAATAAGGGCATGTCTAGATCTTGGTCAATTTTGATTTAGCTAAATCTCAGTCGTAGGTGACGTCATTCAAATCTTAGTTGCAAGTCACGTGTAACTTATAGGCCAACACGAATCGCAAACCCAACTTAGCGGTTTGGATATTATTTCTCGGCTACAACTTAGATGTCACTAGCAAAATCTGAGTTGCAACCCAACAGAAAAATCTCATTGCAACAGGGTTTGCATTAATCGCGAGGCAAATCCAGTGGCTAATGAGTGGACTGAGATTATGGGAGTATCATCTACTGATCTACATCTTCGGATACACACACATGACACACTCCCGTAATCTTGGAAATTGTTTTTTTTTGTCTAAACTTGGGATGTGCCTACACCCTCAGTTATTTTCTATGTTTTTAGTGTACATAAGTTTTGGAAAAAAAATCTCTACACATTGTTATACAGAAGTTAGGTTAGTCTGTAAAGTTTCACATATGTTGTGCACAAAAAACATACTCTTTATCTATAGGTATCTATAGGTATTTGTTACCTTTGGTTATTCTTTATCTAGCACTTACTAGTATAAGTTTTCTTCATTTTTCTCATTTTGATATTCATCATACATTAAATTTTTCGATAAAGATCATACATTAAATAACCATACCTATCTTTTTTTGTCCTGTGTACTAGATGCTTCCATGCTGGTTTAGTAATGGAGGTCTCTACAAGTCCGGCAAGGAAGAGAAAATGCCAAATGTGAAGCACCACAACCTGACTTCGTTAGAGATAAAAGCCAACAGAATAAGTAAAGACGCCAACGTGAAACACTACATCGGGCTCATCAGGGAGTGTGCTGCGTGCTTAAAGAGAATACGGTTACTTGAGCAATGTGATACTGTACTTGAATTGTAGTCAGGTGCAACAATCATAAAAGAAGCTACTATTAGGGAAAATACATCAATGCTCATAGGTGCTAGGCACCCAGTATATCTAAAACAATTCATGGTAATTCAAAAATGGTTAATTTTTTTAAATCTTTTTAGGAACCAAAGATGATCAAGTATCGTACTTGTATAAAAATATTTCGCGAGGAAATTACTATCATTGTATCCGGGGTAAAAAGACAAAATCGAACAAATCCCATGTCCATGTACTATTCACGCTATATTTGTCATAAACTTGTCTTTTTTGCCCAGATACCATGAAAGTCATTTTGAGCCCTAACATTTTTATATGAGTACAATACTTGATCATATTTTGTTTCCAGGAGAATTTCGATTTTTTTCAATATTTATAACAACCATGAATTTTGGGGTTTATAGGGTGCATTAAACCCTAGCACTTGGTCACATATAAAACGTTCCAAACCAAGTGAGGTAGTTCCCTTAGAAATGGATAAACCCTAGCACTACCATCAGCTCAAAGATTGCAATTTAGTTTTGTTTGTACTAAGTGTGTTAATGGTCTTTATGATATTATGCAAACATGGACTACATAGTATTTTCCTACGGGACATGCATGGAGGTAATCAGCGTTGGTGCAAGGCTGGAGCAGCGCTTGGTATTGTGGCAACAGAAGCTGCCCTCACCATAGTCGTACATCAAACGGAAGGTCGTCGTACCGTCATCCGTTACGGTCATGAGGACAATAACTCTCATCGTTAAGCTCTGATGTACGCAGTAATTTGGACGTCATTTCCTCATGCAAACTTCGATTAGGCCGTGCTTTGGCTCGTTGGATTCATATGGACGAAGGCTACAAAATCATTGTGTTGGATATTTATTATCTTGAAAAAATATCACTTCTTCCATCCTTCATATGGTTAAAATTGTGCCTGTAACTCTTCTATATTTCCTCCTCTTGGCTCCTTTCACCGTTTTTCTTCATAAATGTTGAGAACTCCTACACACACATCAAAGACAAGAAAAGGTAATTAAATCCTAATAAAACTAGTAGTTGTGCAAAGCTCTCATGAAAATGAAAGGAATCAAGAAATAGTGTACAAAGGACATAACAATTGCTAGATAGAGTATGCAACGAGAAATATTATAATAAAAATTAGGCTCAAAACACTATAAAATGCACTCATCAGCAACCTCACACGTCACCACTAGGGAGCTTCACCGGCTTCCCGGTCTCGCGAAAAGCACATCTACAAGCATGCATATGGGTAAAAAGGGACAAAGTCATTAGTGCAACTTGTAGGCAAAAATGGACAATGAGATGAAACACAAAAATGGACAATGAGATGAAACACGAGTTGAAACTCAACATCAGAGTTACTGAATGAGAGGTCAAAGAAACTTACCCAAAATAGGCCCGCTACACCCCTGGAACCATCATACATGTAGACAATCCCAGGGAATTGTTCTCTAACGAGACATCCAAGGATGCTCAGTAGGGGTCACAAGAGCTGGAAGATGGAGGAAAATAAAAAGAGGAAATCAAAGACGGGAAGGAAGCATCGGGAAAATTCGACGGGAAGGGTGGTTTGTCATGTGTATAGGTGCTACACATGGCAAAGGTCGTTTTTGCCAAGTGTACTACCTATACACGCTGAAAACATTTGGCTGGAAAATTCCTCCGGCGCGAGAAGAAACGGAGGGAAATTCCACGCACGTGGTAAAGAAAATCGTCGAGGTGGCTCACAACCTTTCTATCGTTAGTAGACATTCGGCAAAGGCTACCGTCATAACGGTTCCGTCAAACACATCAAGCACATACACATGTCCTAGGACCTTTGCCATGTGTAAAGTTCTACTATGTGTTTTCTCTGTTGTTTGCCGTGGTCCAGGCTTTGCCGTGTGTATTTTCCAATATTTGCTATGTTTTATTGTTTTGTCGCGTGCTTTCATCTCTTTTTGCTGTTCATTTTCTTTGGCAAGTGTTCTCTCGGACCAACTCGGTAAAGTTAATGTTTGCAAAGAGTTCCGCAAAGATTTACACTCGGCAAAGAGTGCGGAACTCGTCAGACGTGGAACTAGTGTAAGGGGTTGGACAAAGTAAAGAAATATTGAATACATAATAAAATGCAGGGGGCGTTGTATAAAAATAAGACGGACATAAGAATGAGCTTTGACTGAGGTGGCAGGGCTATTTTACAAAGTGCGAAGCATAAACGCCAACAATTTGAATCCAAGATAGTACCGGGATGCCAACTCACATAAGGGATTGCATTTTTTTTTTCAGTTAGAAAGCCAGACCTCGTGTTTCAGTCAGAGAGTTACAATTCGCAACTATCAGCGTTGCTTGCCCGTCGAAGACTGTGGCTGGAAATAAATAATATAGGAGTGGTATTGGAAGGCAGCAAGCATCTAAATTTTCAGCATCAATTGAATCAAGGATTCAAGTATGAAATCTCGACTTGGAGCCTAGCAAAGCGATGGGCAGACCGAGGGGACGACTAGCTGCAGTCTAGCTTGGCGGCCTGGCGGCCTTTGTTGTTCATTTCAACTTCGTAACACTCCTTTGTACAACAAACTGTACTTCCTCGTATTTTGATGAAACTATCTTCATGCAACAGATTAAAAAAAAACTATTCAGGTCAAAGAGCATCTAATCAAATCATTAAAAAGCAATCCAAGTATCCACTTCTGCCGGCTCCAACTCTCGATCTCATCGGTCATCATCTCTGTCCGCGAGCACCTCTATATGTATGATCGCATTCCGTGGAGTTGAGGTTAAGCCTGCAGTTTCCGAGCGGTGCACCCAAAAAGAAGAATTCATTCCTCCTACAAGCTAAGCGTGGAGGACTCCGGTGCAACTTTCAGGTGTTTGCTAGCTAGCTTCTGTTGTGTTGGGATTTACCATGGCGTCCAGGGAGAGCATGATCGGCGTCCAGGCGCAGGCCGGGGCGGAGGACGGCGTCCCAGGATGTGCTCCATCGCCGGAGGAACTTCTGGCCCGTGTCCCGTCGTTGGGAGGACATCTGGACACGCTGGGGGAGACAACATCCTCTGTCTCGTTGAGCATGCCGGGCTCGCCGTCGTGGCTCCATCAGGCGCAGGTCGGCATGCCGCCGTCACCGTCCGTCCACGGCGTGAGCGTGGTGCCAAAGACCGAGACGAAGGTGGATGTCGACCATCCCGTGGAGCTACCGCCGTCCGAGGTGGCCAGAGGCGCGGGTGGCGAGGCGCCGGCGGTGACGCGGAGTGACAGCACGCGAGAGCGGGACCGGCGGTTCGACCACTTCAAGACCTTCTCCGGCCGCCTTGAGCGCCAGCTCTCCGCACTCCGTGGGGTCGTACCGTGGGACCCGGTGCCAGACGCGGCAGACGTCGAGCACGGCCACGGCGCCTCGTCCAATATCTCCGAGGAAGACACCGATGAGGACAACGACGTCCCCACCGCCGACCGTTACTTCGCCGCCCTCGAAGGCCCCGAGCTCGAGACCCTTCGCGCACGTACCACATAACCATTACATACATTATTGTTACCTTTTCCTGCCAACACCATGCACCGTCGTTCGTCGTCTCCTCGTCTCTAACACCGTCCGTGCACCTGCAGTCGACGGAGGTGGTGGTGCTGCCAAAAAACGAGCTGTGGCCGTTCCTGCTCCGGTTCCCGATCAGCGCCTTCGGGATATGCCTGGGCGTGAGCAGCCAGGCGATGCTGTGGAAGACCCTCGAGACGGAGCCCTCCACGGCGTTCCTCCGCGTCCACCCCATCGCCAACCACGTCTTCTGGGGGGTCTCCGTCGCGCTCACCCTGCTCGTCTTCGTCACCTACCTCCTCAAGGTCATCTTCTACTTCGAGGCCGTCCGCCGCGAGTTCCACCACCCGGTGCGCGTCAACTTCTTCTTCGCGCCATGGATCGCCTGCCTCTTCCTCGTCAAGGGCGTGCCCCGGCCCGTGGGAGAAATACATCACGTCGTGTGGTACTTCCTCATGGTTCCCATCCTCTGCCTCGACCTCAAGATCTACGGCCAATGGATGTCCTCCGGCGAGCGGCGCCTGTCCAGAGTGGCCAACCCGTCCAACCACCTCGCCGTCGTCGGCAACTTCGTCGGTGCGCTGCTCGGCGCCAGGATGGGCCTCCGGGAGCTTCCCATCTTCTTCTTCGCTGTTGGGCTAGCGCACTACACCGTGCTCTTCGTTACCCTCTACCAGCGGCTCCCCACCAATGTGCAGCTGCCCAAGGAGCTGCACCCGGTGTTCTTCCTCTTCGTCGCCGCGCCGAGCGTCGCGTCCATGGCCTGGGCCAGGATCTCCGGCGAGTTCAACAGCGGCGCCAAGCTCGCCTACTTCGTCTCCATGTTCCTCTATGCGTCGTTGGTGGTGCGCCTCAACCTGTTCCGGGGCTTCAGGTTCTCTCTGGCCTGGTGGGCATACACGTTCCCGATGACCAGCGTTGCGCTGGCCACGGTGCTGTACGCTTCGGAGGTGGACAACATGGTAACGCGGACGCTGGCGGTGGGGCTGTCGGTGCTCGCCGCCGTCACGGTCACCGGCGTGCTTGCCACCACCGTGTACCACGCCTTCGTAATAGGGGACCTTTTCCCCAACGACGTGTCCATCGCCATCACGCGGCGGAAGCCCAAGTTCAGCAAGATCCTTGCGCACCTCCGGTCGTCCAGAACAGACGTCAAGGAGCTCGTCCTCTCCATCCCAAATTTCAATTCCAGCTCCAAAACCGGAGCATACTCCGATGATTCCGGCTCCATTTCCAGGACGAGCAGCAGTTCCGACGAGTCACAAGGAAGGCGGATCAGCAGACCGTTAGATGGTCGACGTGCAACATGTTGAACGCGCGAAAATCAGTACTAGTACTGTATAAACTTGTAGAAAGTAACTCTTTTGTCTGTTTTTCTTTCTTTTTCATCGCTGCGAATTAGGCAGCGATATCGTTGACCAATTTGTAATGCGGAAATTAATTGTTGATGTATTAATAAATTTAATGGTTATACTTCATATTTGAGTTATTCACTAGGAAAAAGCGCGTGCTTCGCTACGGAGCAGCCATTGGCGCCGCCACGTACCCTGCTCCTCCCGTACAAATTAGCAGCACCGGCGCCGTCCTAGCTAGCCACCTACTCCTCCCATCCACCACGCTAGGCTTCGTTCCAACCATATGCTCAGCTCCACCACACCTCACCGGTTTTCATCCACAACGACCGAAACACCAAACCTAGAGCTTAACGAGTGTATGCATCGACGCAACATCACCTACTAAGCAAAAAAAAAAGCCTGTCTTCGCACAAAACTGGGCAGGAAATCGAAGCATGTCTTCACAGCATTTGTCTACAATATGCATTACGATATAGAGCAGACAGCCCAATGTATGGTACAGAGTGGAAACCCTTGCCCAGCCTTTGATTATTTCTCCCTAGAAACTTGCTAGACTACGTGAATCTTACTTACAATGAATTGAATTGACATAAATAGATTGCTAGAGGCTGTACGATCTTACTTTTTTTGCTTTTGAACTCGAATTCCCGATCCCGGCGTCATCGTCACCACCGGTCCCCTCTTGGATGCCAATGCTTGTAGCACATGGGGCAGCGGCACCGTCGATGCTAGTGCCCAGATCTCGGACCATGAGCTCATCCATGCCGCAGCCCAGTTCGTCGCCGCCGCACCCTTCGTGGATCCACCCTTCTTTCCCGGCCACATCGTCGATACCAGTGCCTGCATCACCTACTTCCTCGACGTTGCTGGCACCGGCTCGGGCGGATACGCTAGATTCGCCACCTTGCGAAGCGCCGGGAGGAGCAAGCCGATGTACTCGGGCAAGGCAGAGGAAATTTGACGAGTCATCCCCTTCCAAACAATGGGTAACCGTCCGCTCTGGAGATGCCCGCGCGGCCATTGCTTGCACTCCGCACGCGTCGCCGTTAGTACGGACGCATACACAATGGAAAAAGAGGGAAACGGCTCGGTGGCGACCGCGACGGCTTACGTGGCTGCGCGTCGGCGGCGCGATTTAGACGGCTCGCTGGGGACGGCGACGGCATACTGTACCTGCATGTCAGCAGCGCGATTTAGATGGCTCGCTGGCGACGCCGTACTTTACATGCGCGTCGGCGACGCCATGTAGACGGCTCGGCGGCGACGGCGCACGGCGACGGCGTCCTGTGTCTGCGCATCCACGGCGCGGTTTATATGGCTCTACTGCATGCCTCCCGGCGGCCGGGTGGAGTTGGATGGTAGCCGCACCTGGAGAAGATGACCGGCGCGGGGAAAAAGAGAATTCTCTGCCGGTGGCAATAGTACTTTTTTAACAGTGGCAGCAACTGCGTCCCCGACAAGAAAACAGAGCCCACGCTCGGATACCGGCTCAGACGGTGGAAAGCCAGGGAAAAAGGAAGTTGATGTGACTGAAAATTACCCACGCGAAACAAAATGTCCAGCCCAGCTCCACTCTGCATAGATCTCGAGGTACTGATGGACGGCAAAGAACACATCCACACTCATGGTTGGGTGTACAAAATTCACACTCTTAAACTTATGAACTCAACTGCTAATTCCCGCCATTATATATCCCCATCATGGCAATGCATATTGCTCATCAATAGAAATCAAGTGCCAGCAGCCCATTAACCCAGACAAAACGAGCCCAACTAGAAATCTGGTGCTATCAGCATATTGATGGGTCCTAGATTCATATTAAAACGCATGTAAGCCATACGCACAGCCAGATCCATCACTCCATCTTAAACGTAAAAGAGACCCATTGCTCCATCTTTCATACTCCCTCTGTTTCATTCTATAGTAGCTATGGTTTTTTTTGGCACGGAAATTAGCACAGGAGTATTTTTTACACAAGACCCCTAGCTAAACGATTTGAGATCAACGTAAAATTTGGAAATCCATATCTTCCTAACTTACCATAACAATTTTGGGAGCTAAAAGATTTGGGAGCTAAATGGGGAGGGGGTAATTGAAAAAAAGCTAAGCTACAACCTTATATTCTGAAACAAATGTCAAAAATCTATAGGTACTATAGAAAGGAACGGAGGGAGTATTATTTTGGCAAAATCGCTCCACGTTGCTATTATATATCTTTTCAGAAAAATCAATCTTCTTCATATTTAGCAAAATCGCCCCACCTTGTCAATGGTCAGGTCGCGCTGAAGGAAAAAAAAAAGACAGAACGAAAACCATAGAGGAACGATGTTTCAAAATTCAGGACCCCAATTTCTAGTCGCATTGGAGCCCTAAAATTCGGGAGACGCCCCTTAGTGGGAAGCTATGTTGGAGAACGCCATCCTCAAAGCTAGGGTTCTTCGTGTATTGAAAATTGTAACATCGGATTTGCACGACGAGGGAATATCATGTCATGATCAAATTAGAATGCACAAGAAATGCGCCTTTGCTAATTCGAAATTGCATATAAAATTTAAAATCCCAGTCTCGTGAATTTTCAAACACTAAGCCTAACATTCTACTGCAGATTTAATGAACTGCTCGTACAATTCAGTTTGTTGATTATATACGGAGTTACTTGAAGATGATAATGGAGTCTCAACAATGTGCCTATGATTTATTTGTAATCTAAAGATCTCAGATATATAACCATTAAACTTATGAACTCAACTGCTACTTCCCGCATTTATATATATATATCCCCATCACGGCAATATATGCATATTGCTCAAGGATATCTCTGCCAAAAATTGCCACTATGGGCAGCAAATTCACGGATGATGAAAAAAAAAAGGAGTGAAGAAAAAACAGAGAAAAGAACTCTGTACAAGTAAGATTGTGTACTAATTAGTTTCGTGCATGGCACTGACCACCTAAGGCTCTGCCGATCTTCCGTGCCCGTGGGCCATCGCCGGAGACTGATCGGAGCTGCTACTCATCTTGGAATCGGAGGCGGAGTCGTCGGAGTAGGCACCGAGGTTTGGATTGGAACTGAAACTTGGGATGGAGAAGACGAGCTCCTTGTCGTCGGAGCTGGACAACCGGAGGTGCGCGAGGATCTTGCTGAACTTGGGCCTCCGCCGCGTGATGGCGATGGAGACGTCGTTGGGGAAGAGGTCCCCGCGCACGAAGGCGTGGTACACGGTGGTGGCCAGGACGCCGGTGACCGTGACGGCGGAGATCCCGGAGAGCCCCACCGCCAGGGCCCGCGTTCCCACGTTGTCCACCTCCGACGCGTAAAGCACCGTGGCCAGCGCGACGCTGGTCATCGGGAACGTGTACGCCCACCAGGCCAGCGAGAACCTGAACCCCCGGAAGAGGTTGACGCGCACCACCAGCGACGCGTAGAGGAACATGGAGACGAAGTAGGCGAGCTTGGCGCCGTTGTTGAACTCGCCGGAGATCCTGGCCCAGGCCATGGACGCGACGCTGGGCGCAGCGACGAAGAGGAAGAATACAGGGTGCAGCTCCTTGGGCAGCTGCACGTTGGTGGGGAGCCGCTGGTAGAGCGTGACGAAGAGCACGGTGTAGTGCGCTAGCCCGACGGCAAAGAAGAAGATGGGCAGCTCCCTGAGGCCCATCCTGGCGCCGAGCAGCGCGCCGACAAAGTTGCCGACGACGGCGAGGTGGTTGGACGGGTTGGCCACCTTGGAGAGGCGGCGCTCGCCGGAGGACATCCACTGGCCGTAGATCTTGAGGTCGAGGCAGAGGATGGGCGCCATGAGGAGGTACCAGACGACGTGGTGGATCTCATCCACGGGCCGCGGCACGCCCTTGACGAGGAAGAGGCAGGCGATCCACGGCGCGAAGAAGAAGTTGCCGCGCACCGGGTGGTGGAACTCGCGGCGGACGGCCTCGAAGTAGAAGACGACCTTGAGGAGGTAGGTGATGGAGACGAGCACGGTGAGGGCGACGGAGATCCACCAGAGGACGTGGTTGGCGGCGGGGTGGACGCGGAGAAACGCCGTGGAGGGCTCCGACTCGAGGGTCTTCCACAGCATCGCCTGGCTGCTCACGCCCAGGCACATCCCAAACGCGCTGATCGGGAACCGGAGTAGGAACGGCCACAACTCGTCCTTGGGCAACACAGCCACCTCCGTCGACTGTACGCATGCGGGGTGTTAGAGATGACGACGAGACGATGCATGGTCATGGCAAGAAAAGGTAATGGTGGTTATGTGGTACTTACGCGAAGTGTCTCGAGCTCGGGGCCTTCGAGCGCGGCGAAGTAGCGGTCGGCGGAGGGGACGTCCTCCTCCTCGTCGGTGTCCTCCTCGGAGATTTTGGACGCGGCGCCGTGGCCGCGCTCGATGTCGACGGCGTCCGGCAGGGGCTCCTGGGGCTGCCCGCGGAGTGCGGAGAGCTGACGCTCGAGGCGGCCAGAGAAGGTCTTGAAGTGGTCGAACCGCCGGTCCCGCTCGCGCGTGCTGTCGCTCCGCGGTACCGCCGGCGCCTCGCCGCCCGCGTCTCTGACTACCAGCGTCGGCTGCGAGTGGTGCCGCGCCTGGTTCAGCAGCTGCGGCAGGGAGGGATGGTGGACGAGCTTTGTCTTACTGGGCGGCACCGCGCCCTCGCCGTTGACGGGCGGCAGCGGCGGCATGCCGAGCTGCGCGAGGTGGAGCCCCGACGGCGAGGCCGGCACGCTGAGCGAGACAGAGCACGGCGTATCTCCCCGCGTCGATTCATGGCGCGAGGGGACATGAATGAGAAGCTCTTCCGGGGACGGAGACGGAGCACACCCTGGCTCGCCGGCCACCTGGACATCGATGCTCTCGCTGATCGTCATGGCAACAACTCGATCGATCGACGCCGTCTGAAAAAACAATACGACGATATCAAGCGTGGATATCATATACTCCACGCACCTTGTATATATATACACGCAGCGCGCGCGCTTATGGCTGATGGATCGCCGGCGGCACCGCGGCAGGTCAGCGGCGCCGGCATGGGACAAGAGGCACGTGGACGCGAGCCCCGAAGGTTCCACGCATGAGCGCAAAGCACGTACCCCAAAAAGCTATCTGTAGCGTACGTCGCCGTCAGTAGCAGCAGCGGTCGCGCCGCAGTACTCCACGCCGCCTCCTAGGTGTATGTCGAAATGCGACGTCACCGCTGGCTGCTACTCGCCGTCGGCCGTCGTCGTCTTCACTCGCCGGTGATCGAGCGAGGTGACGAAATTATTCTGTTTGCGTCCACGGCTGCACCTCGATTCGAAAGATCGCGATGCCTATTTATACACTCGCGGACAGAGGTCGGGAGATCGGCTCGACCATGTCAGTAGGGTGCTGAGCCGGCAGGTGTGGATCGGTGGACTGCCTTTGGGTGGTTCCATTGACTGCACTTTGACCTCAATAATATTTAGCTTTTGTAATGGACTATAGATTATGGTTTTCTTGTGAATAAGTGGTGTACAGGCTGCTCCTGCTCAAACGAAAAGCACATTTACAAAAAAAAAACGTAGTATAATGGTATTTTTTATTGGCGAACTATAATCGTTTTTTCCCTGGAAAAGCAAGAACAATAAACGTGTAATGAACGATTATAGTTGGTGGGAGAAAATGGTGTGCACTGGCGCACGTGTTTAAGTCAATGTCATATCTTTGAAAACCAGTTTGAAAAAATGCCAATAAGTCTTGAAGGAACTATACTCGCATGAGTTTCTTGGATCCATTCGTATACTTATGTTTATTTTTCAGTGTAGATCATTTGATTCGAAGGATTGGAATCCCCTCATTATCTTTTTTTATCTTGGCGTGTCAACACTTCACTATAGTAATAAATTCTTTTTTTTCCCAAATCCTATATATACAGAACTTAGGAGAGTGCATTGTTGAATATATGAACATTTTTTACAATTCGTTTATTCCAAACTAACACATGGCAATATCAACACACAGTGTTTTATATGTTGTGTATTACTAGCACCATACACACGAGATGGAGAATAATATAATGAACCCCTAAAAAAGAATAATATATGATGGGAGTGACACTATTGCTTAAACAATTTACATACATCAATAATTATTTCTCAATCCACTATTCACAGCCTTACTATATATTACCTCCGTTTCAAGGAATAAGTCGCTCTCGTTTTACGAGCTTTTTGTTTGACCAAGAATTACTTCAAATAGATAAAGATTATTTGTATGAAATTAATATCATTAGAAAGTGCTCAATTTGTTGCTCAATTAAGATTTTGTTGCTCAATTTTTATGGTCAAACTTCGTCTTGAAATACGTGTGCGTCTTATTCCTTGAAACGGAGGTAGTATCAATATTCTCTCTCTCTCTCTCTCTCCCTCTCCCTCTCCCTCTCCCTCTCTCTCTCTCTCTCTCTCTCTCCCTCGTCACCTTTACACTTTAGTATAAATCAGAACTAATTAGACTCGGTCGATTGAGAATTAAATTCGTTCTCAATCAAATGATATCATCAAATCTCAGTTGTAACTCATGAGTAGCACGAATCATGAAGTAAATATAATTGTCTTAGGTATTTCTTTTAGTTTCATCTTCATTTGCAATTAAAAAATCTCAGTTGAAAGTTTACCTCCAACTGAAAAAACTCAGTTACAACTCATATGCATGAATCACGATACAATCAGACAGTATAGGAACAGACTAAGCGCAAACTTATTTCTAGCTAGCTAGCAAAATAGTAAAGGAAATTATTTTCTAGTAGTCTAGGGAGAAAATGACAAAAAGACTACTACATTTCGGGCTGTCTTGTTACATAACCACTCTATTTTGGATTTTTCGACACATAAATACCATTTTTGGGATGGTTTTTTGACACATAGCACTGAGTCTCGTCCTAAACCGTTTTATAACAGCTTGGACCCACCCGTGGAGCCTACGTGACAGAATCACAGTGATAGAAACATTGTAGAGTAAGCTGCTCAGGTGCCTGAACTCGATGCTCTCGTTGCACAAACTGGAAACAAACAACCATGCATGTGTTTCCACCGGCCCTAGCGGATAGGCGTGGAGCCAGCATTCCCGACGAGGTTTGACCAGCTGTGCCACCAGTCATGGACGTGTAAGGTTGTTTTTTTTTCTCCATTTTTTGAGAGAAACGTGCAAAATATGAAGGGGAGAAAAGAGGATAATGACAAGTGGGTTGATGGTTCGTTGGGAACCCCAAGAGGAAGGTATGATGCGCACAGCAGCAAGTTTTCCCTCAGAAAGAAACCAAGGTTTATCGAACCAGGAGGAGCCAAGAAGCACGTTGAAGGTTGATGGCGGCGGGATGTAGTGCGGCGCAACACCGGGGATTCCGGCGCCAACGTGGAACCTGCACAACACAACCAAAGTACTTTGCCCCAACGAAACGGTGAGGTTGTCAATCTCACTCGGCTTGCTGCAACAAAGGATTAACCGTATTGTGTGGAAGATGATTGTTTGCGAGAGAAAACGATAAAACAAGTATTGCGACGAGATTTGTATTTTAGTATTAAAGAATGGACCGGGGTCCACAGTTCATTAGAGGTGTCTCTCCCATAAGATAAAAGCATGTTGGGTGAACAAATTACGGTCGGGCAATTGACAAATAGAGAGAGCATAACAATGCACATACATGTCATGATAAGTATAGTGAGATTTAATTGGGCATTACGACAAAGTACATAGACCGCCATCCAACTCGCATCTATGCCTAAAAGTCCACCTTCGAGGTTATCATCCGAACCCCTTCCGATATGGGGTGGCCCGATCTTCTCGATAAGCAACGGTGGTGATGATGATCACGGGGTGATGGCAGCGGAGAAACACGACGATGTAGTGGATGATAACTTGTATGACGCAACGAGATCTCTCGATTGGTCCCTGTCGCCGGATGCAACAGCTCTCAACCTCGCAAGATATTCGCAACTCCACACACTTGCGCACGTAGCCGCCGACCACGAAGCGGTAAGTTGCAACCGTCTAATTCCCAATGGAACAACTGATCAATCCAGCCTCAAACGAGATCTACACAATATCCAAGCAATATAGTGTAGGGAATTCAATAGTTTTGCAGAGCAAACAACTAAGAACTAGGGTTTATCTTAAACGTGGTCTAAAGCAGCTAGGGGGCGTCCCGGGCACTTATATAGGTGTCGGGACGAGTTCTGTCGAAAAGATACAAAAATAACCGACCCGAATAGATCTGGTCGAGACAGACTCGGACTGGTCCGGTGCGGAATCCGGTCGGCCGGGCTGTGGACCGGGCGATCCGGTCTGTGGTCCGATCAACCGGGCTGTGGACCGGGCGGTCCGGTCGGGGTCCGGTCGACCGGTCGGAAGCCGGGAAAGCTGTGAAGTTTCGGTCTCGCTCCGGTACGATAAATTTCCTCCGGTTGGTGGCCGGTTTACGACCGGTCGACCGGGCCAGGGACCGGGCGGTCCGGTCAGGTGGCCGGTCAGACCGGGTTCTGGACCGGCCTGGACTTCTTCTTCTCCTCTCGCGCATTCCTCCCGCTCCTCCCTCGCGCGTCCATGAGATATCTTCATGTCCAGCTCCATGTCCAGCTTCACGGCCTTCTTGATGTCCGTCTTCACGTCCAGCTGCTCCTCTCCTCGTGCGATGCATGCCTCCTCTTGATACCTGATGATACATAAGTAATAGGACTTAGGCAGTATAAAGTTCTCATCAATCAAAGTACCGTTTAGAAACAAGTTCACCTGTTGTTTAAGTAGCTTCGCACGAGCTCTTGTAATTGGTCCAATCCGAACTTCATTGGACTTGAGCTTCACGAGCAGGTTCATCTTCATTTGCTAATGACGGAGGTAGTAGTGAGGTAGGGATGTCCTCATCATCTCCCCCTTCAAAAGGCGTCGACCCCGACGCTCCAAGGTCTTCTCCGTCATATGGTGTCAAATCAGCAACATTGAAAGAATTACCGACACCAAACTCATCAAGCTCGGAAGATCTATCGAGTATGCATTATCATTGATCTTGGCAAGCACTTTGTAAGGACCAGCACCACGCGGCTTCAACTTAGACTTCCGCAGCTTCGGGAACCTATCCTTGCGAAAATGTACCCAGACCAAATCACCAGGCTTGAACAACATCTCTTTGCGCTTCTTGTTCATCCTTGCAGCATTGCTCTTGCCT